>NW_007248046.1:379401-590051 GCF_000164805.1 Carlito syrichta | reverse complement strand
CATCCCCATGCACAAAGGTTAATTCCAAATGGATCAGAGACCTAAATGTAAAACCTCAAACCATAGGAACCTTAGAAAATGATGGAAAAACCCTCATGGAAATCGGAACTGGCATCCAATTCCTGAACAAAACCCAAAACTCACAGCTCATAAGAAAGAAAATAGACAAGTGGGACCTTATTAAACTGACAAGCTTCTGCAAAGCCAAAGAAACCATCAAGAGAGCAGGGAGACAGCCTACAGACTGGGAAAAAGTATTTGCCAACTCCAGGTCCAACAAAGGCTTAACATCCTGGATCTACAAGGAACTCAAATGTGCTGAAAAGAAAAAAACAAACAACCCCATTATAAAATGGGCAAAAGATATGAACAGACACTTCACAAAGGAAGACATCTGAGCAGCCAACAAACACATGAAGAAATGTTCAACCTCACTAATCATCAGGGAGATGCAAATCAAAACCACACTGAGATACCACCTAACCCAGTCAGAATGGCAATTATCAACAACTCAAAAAATAACAACTACTGGAGAGGGTGTGGTGAAAAGGGAACACTTCTACACTGTTGGTGGGAGTGTAAACTAGTGCAACCTCTGTGGAAAGCAGTGTAGCGATTCTTAAAAATCTCTAAATACCAACCTCCCATATGACCCCACAATCCCCCTACTGGGAATATATCCTGAAGAACACAAATCACTCTTTAAAAAAGATACCTGCACACGCATATTTATTGCAGCATTGTTCACAAAAGCAAGAACCTGGAAACAGCCATGCTGCCCGTCAAAAGAGGACTGGATTAAAAAAATGTGGTACATATACACGATGGAATACTACGCAGCCATAAAAAAGAACAAAATCATGAATTTCGCAGCAACCTGGATGCAACTAGAGTCTATAATACTGAGTGACCTCTCACAGAAACAAAGATCCAAGTATCACATGTTCTCACTCATATAATGGACCTTAAACATCCAATGCAATACTTTACGAAAATGACTGACCGTACTGGGAAACTATGGTGGGGGGAGGGAGATGGGATTAACAGTAGCAAATATCTGTCTGGGAATGGGGAAACACCCCATATCAACAGGGTGCCTGAATGAAACGCAATTGTATACCTAACCCTTAACTGTACCCCACAACAAAAAAAAAATTATAGCCAGGAAATTCATAGAGAAATAGTTCTTGGGTTGGAGGAAATAGGAAATAGCATTTTGGGTAAGTTAAGCTTGGAATGGCTATTAGACATTCAAGGAAGAATGTCAAAGAGCTGGTTGAATATTTGAATCTGAAAGTCAGAACAGAAATCAGGGTTTAAGATAAAAATTGTAAGAATACAGTGCATAAGCATACAACATGCAAATTATGTGTTCGTCAACTGTTTATGTTATGTGTAGGTTTGTGACCAACACTAGGCTATTAGTCATTAAGTTGTGAAAACTTTTGACTGCACAGTAGATTGGTGCACCTAACTCCCACATTGTTCACAGGTCATCTTTAGTTTCATAGAATTCTACAAAGAAAAGCATTTTTAAAATGGAGTAGTGAGCTGAGTTGAATGTTTTAGATCAAGCAAAATAAAGGTAAAGATAGTGGACTGTCCTTTGGGTTTCAAAATATGTCATTTGATGATTGCCACACTGTGGCAATGGAGCAATATGGAAAGAAACCAAATTGGAGGGGACTGAAGAAGAAATAGAAAGTGGAAAAGTAGGACAGCAGCAAATCGGAAGATGTGAAGTGGAAGAAAGGGCTTTGGAATTAAATGGAAAATGCTGGAACATGAGAGTACTAGGGAAGGAATTGGACTTTGATTAGAAGCAAGAACATTTCTTCAGTTACAGAAGAAGCGAATATGAGAGCATATGGCTAAAGATGCAGTTACGTTTGACTTAGTGATGGGAGAAGGAAGCACTTGCTGTCTTCTTCTATTTGATTATGAGGCATGAGGAACACTGTCAGCCTGGAGTGGGGACCAGTACATAAGGTATGGGAAGGTTAAGAGGAAAGGAATGTCTTGAAGTAGTTCTTTGAAGAGCAGTAAAATAGATTTGCCATGGAAACCTAAAAGTATTGCTGGGCATTATGTGTTGTTCAGGTTTGTGATAATTAAAGTAAAATCAGTTATTCCAAGCTGGTGATGTTTTTTCCCCTAGAAATTTCAGTTGTTCTGTTGAGGGCACACATGTAAAAGATATAGTTGGAACAAATTGTGTTAGCGTTTTTGCAAGTGCAGATGACAGGAGAGGAGAGGAGGAGGAGAAAAGTTATGGAGAGTAGTTGTAAGGAGGCACTCCTAAAAATGAAATGTGGAATCTAAATTGGATATGGAAGTAAGTGAGAGCAAGAGGGAGGTGACGGTTCTCCATAACTAGAATTTGCATGTGGCGTCCTTCCAAGAGATGATATTTTGAATTGGAATGGGAATGCATATTAAACGGAGTCCAGACAGAAGGAGAAGAGAATAGAAGGAAACAGACATAAAATGTGGAGAAGGAGAGCAGAAGCTCTTGGTCTCCAAGCAGGAAGCAATATTCTGAGACAGAAAGTAAGGAGGTAGCATGATTGAGCACAGAGAGAAAAGCGGGTGCAGCTTATTACAGACAGCAAGGGGGGCGGGGGAATTGCATGAAGGCCAGCCTGAGTCATAAAACAATCAAAAGTGTGGTATTTTCTCAGGAAGCACTCAACGTTCAAGATATTGGAGTAAATAAGTCAATTTGACCAACTGTTGGGGATTTGCGGGGAAGACACAAAATGCAAGATCAAATGCTAAGAAATGTAAATTATTTCTATTATTTGTATTCTTATTCCAGTTCTGACCACTTGGGGAGACCTCCACAGAGGACAGGAAGGAGGTGACTTCCAGCTGTGTGTCATGGTCACCTCTTAGCTCTTCTCTCTTTGATCCTGCTTCTCCCAGCCTTTGAGTTCAGCAAATATACTTCACAGGTGAAACAGCTCTGCTTCTTCCATACCTACCAGCCTAATCTGATTTCAGTTTGCATAACTGTATGTTTTCTGGCAGAAAATGAAAGCTTCAAAGTAGTCATACCTTTTTTCAGCAATTTAAACATAGGCTTACATGCAATATAGTGATATTTTTGAACAGTCATATGGCAGTTCCCTCACGTGGTTGGAGTCTAAAAAGTCATAAATTGAGTTCATCAAATTCTGTAATAGCAGAACTAGAGGGCACCCTAGGTAGCCTAAAAGCTATAGTTATAAAGCAACAAAAGTAAGGTATTAATTTACACAGCTGGCAGCAAGCTCATAAAAAGTGGTGGACCAAGCCGAAAACAGAGTGTTCTGTAAATTCTTATAGAAGGCTAGTAACGAAACTAGGATGTTTGTTGTAGAACTCTAGCGTCTTTTCAGAAGTTAAAATTATGAGGACCAAGGTCTATTTCAGCCCTCACAAAAATTCTCATATCTATCAATAAAAAGGTCCTGAGCTAAATAAACGATGGACCTGAAAAATTAGTCCAGACCCCTTTCTTCTGATCATACTTCACATTACAAATGCAAAGGAAAATATGCATCACAAATATTAGTCATACTATGGAAAATGCCACCTCTTGATTTATTTGACACTTTCTTTTTGAGTTAGTTTAAATTATACCCATGGCATATTTATGCAGAAAAGGACTCATATTTTTAATGTAATAAAGTGAAATAAAAACAGTTGGCAACAGAATGTGATTTAGTGAGGTTGGCATAGATAAGGAATGAAGATTATAATCTGGAATTTTTTTTCCACGCTTGAGGAAGTCGTGTTGCCTAAGCTTTCAAAAAGAGAAAGAGATGAAGTAACGGGTACAGATAACATTTAGTTAGAAGAAATAAAACCTGATGTTTGATAGGTCAGTAAGCTGATTATAGGTAACGATCAATTGTGTGTTTCAAAAAAACTAGGAAAAAATAATTTGAAACTTCCTAGCATAAAGAAAAGACAAATATTTTAGGTAATGGATATCCCAATCACCCTGATTTGATTATATGAATGTATCAAATTATCACATGTACCCTGAAAATATGTACATGTAATTTATATCAATACAAACAAATAAACAAAAGAGAGAAGGAAGGAAAGAAAAAAGAAGAGAGAGGAATACAGAAAGAGAGAGAAAACAAGGAAGGAAGAGAGGGAGGGAGAAGGGGGGAAGAAAGAGAGAGAGGGGAAGGAAGGAAGGAAGAAAGGGGGAGAAGACAGAGGGATAAAAATAGAGAGCAAAAGGAAGGAAGGAAGGACCAAGAGAAGGAGGAGGGAGAAGGAAGAAGAAACAAATAAAATAATTGGAGAAAACTTCTGTGCATAGTCGAGTTGATGTAATTCCATATCCTGCTAAAAAAGTGGCGGGGGGAGGATTTGGGGTAGTGTAACAAATGTTAATACATAGCCAAGACCAAATGAAATAGGCACAGCACAAAAGTGCCATAAATCAAGGGGGAACTGAAACTCAGAGCCATAAGAGTGAGTGGAGCCCACATGGTCTGTTGGCTTCCTAGAACCTTATCCATGCACAGCATTCTGGAGCTGGATTCTAATGCCCATGCAGGGACAGAATATAGCCTTAGGCTCTGAAAGCAAAAAAATAAAGAGTATATATTATTGTGAGAAAAGAATGAGTAAATAAATGAATAAATGTTTAAATATAAAAGTCTCTGTAAAGACTATTTTACTTAGCGTCACCATAAGACTCATCTTAACACAGATAATGACCAGTATTGGCTCAAAAACAATTAATAATTGGACATACAAGACTTTGGACTTAATAAATACAAAATATGCATTTCTATAACTACATATAAAACATTCACATTTATATTTTTCATACATCAATAAACAGACGATTAAATTTATTTTTAAAAGATACCATCTTATTACATAAAGAACATCAAATTCCAAGGAACAAATCTTTAAAAAGATGTGCAGAATTTCTACCCACAAAATGTAAACTTATCAAGAGAAATCCAAGGCCTAAATAAAGTAGCAGTATACATGTTCAGTGATTAGATGACTCAATGTCATCAACATGTCAAATCTCCCCAAATGTGTCTGTAGATTTTTAATTCAATCTCAATCAAAATATCAAGAAATTTGTTATAAGAAATTACAAGCTGTTCCTCAAATGTACGTGGACAACATTAAGGAAGAAGAACAAAGTGAGAGAATTTACATTACCAGTTATTAAGAAAGCTTCAGCAATTCAGAACGTTGGTACTGGAACAGAGATAAAGAGGTCAAAGAGATAGAACAGAAAGCACAGGAAGTTTCCAGTCCAACCCAAGAAATCCAGGAAGTTTCCAGTTCTCTCCATTGTGTATGTGGATCCTTCATTTATGGCAAAGACTACTCCTCAGTTCTGGGTTAGGTTCATCTTTGAGTGAACGATGTTGGGTTGCAGGATTCACATATCAAAAAGAAACACCCCTTTCTTACTCCATTCACATCAATTAATTCTGGGTGGGCTGTAGACACAAACGTGACAAGTAATGTAGTACATTTCCAAGTGGTAAAACTGGAGAATATCTTTATGACTTTGCAATAGATAAATAATTCTTAAACAGGACACAAAATGTGCTAATTATAAGAAAAAGATGGATGCAAGGCAACATTAAAATTAAAATCACCTGTTCATAAAATGATAGCACTGAGAGTACAAAGACAAACATCAAGGTAGGACAAGATATTTGCAATGCATTAATCAATAAGGACTTTAGATCCTGAAAAGTAGGAGAACATGTGCAAGTTAATAAGAAAAATACAGATCGTGCACACTTTAAAAGTAAATCTTTTTTAAAAATAGGCTGGATACTTGAACAGGCATATGAGAAAAAGAACATTCACTTTTGACTAAACAAATGATGACAGGTGCTATAAGTCGCAAGTAATCAGGGAAACACAAACTGAAACCATGAAGAGGTAACACTACACATATCAAAGTGGCCAAAATTATAGACTGGCAATACCAAATACTGTTCCTAATTTGAAGCAATGGAAATACCAGTCACTGATAGTGGAAGTTGAAATTAGTCAAAACATTTTGAAAACATTTGGCAATATCTAATGTCTTTGTTTTTCAATAGGCTATTTTTAGTGCAGTTTTAGGTTTATAGAAAAATTGAGCAGAAAGTACAGAAAGGTGCTTGAGACAATCAACTTTTTGGTTCATGTGGTTGTTTTATATCATTAGCTAAGCCCAATGTATATAGGATAATAGCTATGATAATTGGTGTCTCTGTTCTTGACTTTAATGGAAGTGTTTCTAATCACTTCCCATCATTATATTTTCCGTATCTGATAGGTATACTTTATCTGAAGGCCATTCTTTATCAGACTAAGTGCATGTCAGTCTAGTCCTACTTTGCTAGAAATTTACATTAAAAATCGTGTTTTATTCGCTTTCCTACTTTGTCCAGAAAGATCCTGCACTTTTCTTCTCAATAAAATTTAATGCGGTAAATTGATTTAATAAATTTTCTAAATTGATTTTCGCATTTATAAGATGTATTTGTTATGGTACATTATTAATTATAATATTATTTTACTATATTGCTGGATCCTATTTGATAGTATTGTTAAAGTTTTGTATGCATTTGTTAATGGAATTAGTCTATGATTTCCTTTTCATTCTAAGAAATTTCCTGTGTAACCGGGCTCGGTGGCTCAGCCTGCAATCCCTTGCTTTGGGAGGCTGAGGTGAGTGGATTGCCTGAGCCCACGGGTTCGAGACCCGCCTGGGCAACTTGGCAAGAACTCATCTCTACAATAAATCAAAAAAACTAGCCGGGCGTGGTAGCGTGTGCCTGTAGTTCCAGCTACTTGGAAGGCTGAGGCGAAAGGATCGCCGGAGCCCAGCAGGTCGAGGCTGCAGTGGCCGGGACCAGCCACTGCACTCCGATCTGGGCAACAGAGTGAGACTCCAACTCAAAAAAAAAAAGAAAAAAGAAGTCTCCTGTGTAACACCATAACTACAAGCAATGTTGCTTTGAAAGAAACCTGTTTTCCTTCTCTAAACTTGTTTAGAATTTGTTTTTATCCTTACTATTTGACATGTCATCACACTTTGTCAGAATCTGTGTTCTTTCATTCATTTAAGGCATGCTCTGTGAGTCTTTTCACCAAAAGCATGTATCTTTTCTTAGTCCTTTGAAATGATCTTTCGTGATTTCTTTATTTCTTCTTTCTCCGCCTTTGATCTCTGTGCCTTATTTAGTAGATGTTTGAACATATTATTCCTTCTATCTCAATTGTATGCTGTGCTTTTAAACCTTTTGTCTTTTTGCATTGCATTCTGTAAAAATCTTTTTATTTTCTTGTCCATCTTTTTACCTAATTCATTCCCTCCTTTGACCTTTTAAAATTTAAGCTCTCGCTTTTAACTTCCAAGAATTTTATGTCTGCAAAGTCCTGTATTTCAACAGCCTGAAACTATTCACCATACTTAATATAAAATACGCTCCTCTTGGCTACACTATCCCTATTTCTCATTCTCCCTTTATTGATTTTGGTCCCAACATCTCATGTTGTTGGTTTCCATCAAGCCTTGGTGGTTTTTGAGTACTTGCTCATCTTTGCATTTAAGAGTCCCCTCGGATTTGTGTGAAGGCTTCTCTGTCCATTGTGGACTATAATGATTTAGGGAAAGTACATGATTTATTGCGCCGGAGTTGTTGGTATTTTTTTTCTTCAGTCTGGGGGAGAATGAATGTTTTTTCACTTCTGTGGGTAGTCTCTGTCCGCTGCTTTGTGCTCACTTTCTGGATCTAGGGCAAACATTCATTGATTTAACCTCCAAGCAAATACCCTGGGTCCTTTGGTGCCCAGTCAGAGGGAAAAGGAAGACTCAACGAGCCCATCTGCTCCACTTGTAGTTCCACCATTATCCATCATTAGGGTTCTTTCAGTGTGTACTTCTGCACCTTGTATTCCTTCTGAAAAGGCTGTTTCCCTGAAAGCCATCCTTCTTCCTCTGGAGAAACTTCCTCCTATGGGGACCTTCACAGTCATTTTGTTATACTTTGCCCTAATTTAGGCTAATTTATGAATTTTGAGAATTCCTTAAGATATCTGATATAATTGTAAAATCCATTTTTATTTATTAACATATTGAAGTATTAACACTTGTTTATAGATCTCTCTTTCAGCTCAAGGAATTTGGAGCAAGAAGAAGTCGATAAATTCAGCCCACCCTCTCATTCCAAGTCTTACTAAATTTTTGGCTGCTGTACCAATAGGGCCTAATAGCTTTTCATTTTTCAATAACACCCAATAAGTATCCATACTCTTTGTAAACAGCATTTGCTAATTGCTGCTATTGTTTTCATACCTTGATCTCATGGTCTATTCTTTGAACACTATGAATTAAGTATACCTTAATAATCATGGAGCATCTATCAATTGCAGGATTCTTAAAAAGGCTAAATAAAACTCAAATGACTTAAAGATGCTGTTGTGGTTATTATTGTTATAGTTTCTTTCCAATTTGTTCTTGAGGTCTCTCTCTGTCAAGAGTGACTGTCAACCAAGATAACCACTCTCTAGGAGATCCCTGACCAGGGTAAAATTAGGTTGGACTGTGTCAGTCAGGTGACACACAATAAAGAGGTAAAGCCAACATAGATAAAACAGAAAAAAAATATATCACTTGCTGGTCCCAGAGATGTTAAGGGTGCCAGCAGGAGGCCTCTAGAAAGCTGAGGTGATAGGGAGCTCGGTCAGCTGGTGGAGAGAAAGAGGGAGAAAGAGACAGAGGGTCTGTGGGGCTTGGTGACAGTTCACAACTTTATTCCTTAGACTTTCCTGTGTCAGCTGCAGACTTACTACTTTAAAGAGAACATGGGCAAGTGGGGAGCTTCTTTCCATGACTCTGGCATTGGCTGTTGGATTTTGTCACGGTTGGCAGCCACGGGATGTGTCGGGTCTTGAGTCATGAGGAAAAGGAACCAGTGGGCTTACCACACAACGGCCCAGGGCTGGAGAGTTTTAGCAAGGTCAAAAGTTAGGGGGTGTGACTGGGCTTCCAACAGATTATATCAGACCACAAAATGAATGCTGAGGCAGCAACTATGTTGAATATATTTATGGCAATAGCCTTCACATTATTCAAGGAGATAAAACACAAAATATTTGGTTGTAATCAACATAAAAATGACCCTTCTTTCAAGGAAGATCACCTTGCCCTCAGACAAGTCTCAGAATGCTCTCGCTGGCATCTTGAGATCTGGAAAATCTCAAATATACATCTTTGTAGAGAGTTTACATGCGTGGTTTCCAGTCGTGCAAAAAACGTATTCTCAACATGAATGAGGAGAGATCTCTTTCTTCATTTCAAGTAATGACTTCAATAAGGCAGTGACATTGCCAGGAAATCTAGGTTTTACTGAAATGTTTACAGATATTAAACCTACTCTCCTGTTTTTCTTACACCAAAGACTAATGTTCTGCTGAGCTTTACAAGACTACCCCTCCATTCCAAAAGAGTCCAAGCTGAGTTTCTGAGTCTCTCATCTATTAAGGATGTTATGTAATGGGTAACAAACACATGCACAGATTAGAAATATTTTCTTAAAACAACAGATTATTTGTTTATATGTAGATTTCTAAATCACATTTCCGTCTCGCAGGTACTAAGCAGTTTAGAACATAAAATTGTGCATGTGGTACAGATAATGGTGAAGTATTAATATTCGTAGATAAAAAGTCACTTTCAATTTGAATTAAAAGTGGAGATCATTTAGAGGAGTCAAGTCAAAGAGGTTTTAATGAAGCGTGGATTACCTTCTGAAAAACAAGGGGTTTTTTTGTTTTGTTTTTGTTTTTGTTTTTGCAAAATCAGGAACATAGGCCTAGGTCGGGGTTCTCTAGTTTTTGTGCCCCACATCACAGTTCTACATACTAGCTGTGTAACCCCAAGAATGCTACTTATCTTAAACAGTGTATGTTTCATGTGTAAGTTTATGATAATTAAATCAGGTAAAACATGTTGGTACATGGTAAGCACTCAATAAATGCTGGCTATATTTATTAGTATTTATCATGATCATTTTTCCATTTTTCTGTCAGAGAATCCCAGAACACAGAAAAGCTGCTCCTCCTAAGATAAGCATATGAGTTGAGAGTCTTCATTGTCTGGTAAGTTTTAAGGAGATAAAAACCTGGAACACTCTTGCTGAAGTGCATTTTATGGCAATGACATTGAGACACACATACACACACACACACACACACACACAAACAGTGTGAACTCCTGTGTGTTGCAAGTTATGCTGGAGTCATTTGCAAGGATTCACCTGGAGATCTGTAAAGCTGCATCCTCAGCAGCCTTTGAGTACACATGCTGCTTCAATCACACACAGTATTCAATGATACTAGTGTTAACTAGTCATGTGACTTTAAACCGGGACCAGCAGAAGATATGCAAAGCCCGTGAAGACCAGAACAAGAGAAAGGTAAACGCACGATGCATAATGCAGACCAGAGGTAAACCATTGCAGACACTGGGTATGCAGGGTGGGGGTGGACCGGGAAGAAGACGTGTCAATAAAAATGCTAAATGTCCAAGATCATTAAAAGCCAAATTGAGGCTCACAGACGACTATAGCTGATAGAAAAATGCACATCACACTCTCAGGTTCACACAGCATGAAGACTTAGGGACTGGGCTTCTTTTCATATGTGCCACCTGACACAGAGACCTCCCGGCATATACACTTTGACTTTTGTTATTATTTATACATTATAAATAATGGTTGGAAAAACAAAAGAGTAGATGATATCTTAGTTAATATATTGCCCCTAATGAAAATAAAAAGAGGAAGGGAAGCTCCAGTGGTGCCCAGCACAGGGATAAATCGACATCTTTCACATCATAGGTGCTCAAAACGGATGAATGGCCAGAACAACCGGAGTGAAAGTGCTTAGTCATTTTGTGTCTGGACTCGATGCATTTCTATGACTTGAAATACAAACCCCAGATTCTATTTGTTGATAGAGCCTGGCACTATTTGAGCTATCAGTCTTTAACTCTGAATTTAAGCCGACACTGACCACACCACCATTGACTGTTTACGCACTGGTATCTACAATAATTTGAAACTGCCTCTTCAGTGCATTTCTTAAAGCATTTTTAACTATTTAGCTTGCAGTCTCATCAGGATCCTCCTACAATCTCAGTTCTCACAGCTAGGAACTGACATCCTAGTTTTACTCAACTGCTTACCACATAAGTAACTATAATAATACGGTGGTGTTAATGCTTTCGACTGCTGCTACGCTTCTGAGCACTTACTGCTTAATCTCACTGACTCTTTGTTTGCTTATACAGTTTACTGCTCCATTTGTTTATCTTCCTTCGACCATCTTTGCCCCACTTTGTTCCAGATCACCTACATGCTTCCTGTTTTAAGACCGATGCTCTGAGACCCCATATTACCAGCTGGGTGGGGATCTCTTTTGCACTCTTCCAAGGCTGCACAACTGAACATGACCCACTCTCCTAGACTCCTGGTCTCTCTCTAACTCAAACCTCTGAGTGCTGAGTCTCAGACACTTTTTCCCTTATTCTTTGCTATTTCTTCCTACCAATTGTGCATTTGTCATGAATAGTGAAGCAATCGCTACTTTCATGCCAAATAGAGGATAATGAAATCTAAGTCCCCACCAAATCTAATTTCAACTTAATAGTTCAACTAGATCAAAAATATCATGCAAATGTTCTTATTTATCTGAAAAAAATGTCTACTCCATAGCTTTCCCAGCTACACATCATCCTACAAAGATCTGGAACAACACAGACGTGAATTTTTACTTGAGGCGTATCGTGTGTGTGTGTGTGAAGGCCCTGCTCTTATTCCACTAATTTTTGAAACTTGGCTTTACTTCACAGGAAAAAGAACTACTAGGGACCCTCACCCTTAGTTTAAACGAATGGATCTCAGTTTTAGCTATGCATTGGAATCATTCAGAAAGACATGGAGAGATATGAGTGCCCACGCTTCACCCAGACTTATGATATCAGAATTTCTGAACATGGGGCACCAGCCTCAGTGTTTTCTCTGATATACAGCCAGAGTTAAGAACCGCTGTTTTAGACTCCCTCTTCTGGTTTCTCTTCCAGCAGTCATCATGTTCCCACATCACTGTCTCCAAAATCTACCCTCACACCACTTGATTTTTTTTCTTTTTGAGATGACAGAAAAGCTCCCACAGTGGGAGGGGACCCAAAGAGGTTACCCATCACTTGATTTGACAGCTCTCTTGAGTCTATCTAATATCCAGTGTCTTGGACATGGAAAACCTCATGAGACACCCTCATGAGAAAGACCAGCTTGCCACACTCTAATTTATCAAAGTTACAAAGAATATCAGAGAGGAGGAGAAAACAATTAGGAAATAAAGAGCCCAAGTGAAGATGGGCTAAAAATGACAGCCAGTCTCACTTTACTACTCTCTGTGCCATGGTTACCCGTCCCTTTTCTATCCAGATAGCTGATGCCAACTCCCCACAGCCCCCATCTGACCTCTACAATCCCTTCACTTTCTGGTTCTGGCAACAAATTATTTTTCTCCTTCATTCAGCTAAGAAAATGTTTCATTTTTTGTTTTCATTGAAACCTCATTAAGAGAGTAGCGACAATAGAAAGGAGGCCAAAATGTTGAAAAATAAAAAATACTGAAGCGCAAAATATTGAAACACAAAACCAGGATAGGACGTAGAGCACACGGAACCCAGCTCCTTTACCTGAGCTACAGTATGTATTAAAGCTATCACTCAGTGGGCATCTTCTGTGTGCCTGGCATCCTGGCAGGAGCCCCAGTCTTCATGACACTGCTAAAAAACCGTTATCACCCCACTTTCAAGCTGAGAAAACACAGGACTTGGTTACAGAGCTAAGCAGCAGCAGAGCCATGATGCAAACTCTGGTCTCTAAAGCCAATCTGGTATATGCCCCTTCAACTCCTGAACTTACGATAGCTTAGCCAAGACAGTCTTGAACATGAGATGAACTTGATTGGGATCAGTTCTCAGGGTTGTTACAAGATCCACCCTGGGCATACCATCCAATCTTCTCTCGTAGGACGCACACCGCCACTTTGCCCTTCTCTCTCCGTCTCTGTCTCTCCTGGTTCTTTTCAGCCTTGTAGTCACTTTAGTCCCCGGGGCCAGTTTGAGTCCCAAGCTTTCTCTGATTCTGAACTTAGAGTTACCTCTTCTTCTCCTCCTCCCACAGGCCATCTGAAATTTATAAGAGTTATAGTTTCATAAGATCAAAGTTGCATAACTGTAATCTCACTTATCACATGATTTAAGGACAGATATAATGTTACACAATGCATTTAGTACATGTGAGTTCTCTCCTGTTTCATGACTCTTTTAAAATAGAGTCTCATTGGTATTTTTAGTTTAAAAAAAAAAATCTTAGATTTATTCACCCAACTAGATTGCCAGATCCCTTTTAGGCAAGCATTTGGCTCACATGCTTCAGGTCTGTAGTGCTAGATGAATATAAATAGAGACACAATAAACTGTGTTGTGTGAACTTAATCTACATTTTAGTAAAGTGTCAGTTTATAGGAGGTATCACAGCAAAAGGTAATATAACTCAAAATAAACATAACTCAAAATACATTCACTCGCAAAAGCATAGTTTTGAGTTCGCTTGCTGAAGAAAAAACTAGATAGCTATGAATACGATGCAATCAGAAAACAACTCATCTGCCATTCAGAACTCAGTGGCCAAGTACAGCACTGCTAAAATGCATGCTGTGACCGCTCTTGGGAGAGAATAAAGGAAAACAAGTGCGAGCCCACCTCCTCTTTATGAGGTTGAGAATTCAATCTCAGAGATAAAACAAAGCTTAACAAAAGAAGATGAAGCTGGGGGAAAGTTGGTACCGACAAGTGAAGGAAATACAGAGGGAAAACGCACTGAGACGCCTTAATGTAGCACGACAATAGACATAAACTATGGGTGCTTTGAACAGAGTGAGGAAGGAAATTTACAGAAATGTTTGGGATTCAAGACACTGTAAAACTTGAATCCATCATATTGTTTTTGAAGACAATGCCAGATTTAAAAAGAGGATTGGCTGCAGCTATGGAAATCCAAGGGAGGCTTTCTCATTCCCTCTGCTTTTTGATAGCCAATAAAAAAGACTGAAGAGAGACCAAGATATGTGGAGTTTATCAGTGTAATATACGGAGTGATATATTATGATGACAAGAAAATTGTGCACTTAGATGCCCAGGGAATGTATGCCTTATATCTCTCCAGCTCCTTATTCCCATCTGGGGCTTTCAATTACTTGAGAATGAAAGGCAATGCAGTATCTCATCATTTTCTGCAGGAACTTTCTCCTACAAAGGTCGAGTTGATGGAACCCAAGTCAGCTGGAGAAACTCCCAGGCTCTGCCCTGATTACAAGGTCTTAAATCCAACTCTAATTTCCCTTTTGCTCAGAAAGGAGCTGTTAACACAGGGTCCCTTGACGGGCAAAACTGCAGACTGTAAAAATGCAAATGCATAGGAATGCAAACGCTCATGCGCGCAAACACACACACACCTAGGATGTCCATTGAAGAGCACGAAGTCCCTTGTAGAAACACAGGAAGAAGACTTGAGAGCTATTATGACAAAAACAGGAGACAAAAAGGGGAAAGAAGGTATAACTAATAAGGCATCAATTAATAAGGACTTAAATAAATACATGTTTTATGATTAATAAAAACATCTTCATTTTTCAAATTGTAAGTTGACCAGAGATGCTGCACATGGAATCTGGTACCGACAGAGACAAGATGCTCTTGTTTGGTAGTGGTTGGCTGTGAAAACATCTCACTTGGAAGAAACTGCTGCAAGCCTCAAAAAAACAGAATTCAGGGTGGAAAAATAATAGCAAGATAAATTGTGTGTGTGTGTGTGTATATATATATATATATATATATATATACCTCTAAATCTGGAAGTTGCTTTCTTAAAGCAGGAAATAATGGTATTTGGGATTCTATCAAGAACTTGTACTATTAAAGATCAAGAATCTTATTTTAGTAATGATCATGTATATTGATTGATAGTCAGGATCGAGACACCACTGAAAGGGGAAAGAACTGTCCATATTTTCCTCCATAAATGTGTAAATCTGCAGGAGTGAAAACCCAGAAGGTGTTTTTTTTTGTTTTTTTTGCTTTTTGAGTTGGAATCTCACTCTGTCGCCCAGACTGGAGTGCAGTGCCCACTCCCGGCCACCGCAGCCTCGACCTGCTGGGCTCTGGTGATCCTTCTGCCTCAGCCTTCCAAGTAGCTGGAACTACAGACACGTGTTACCACGTTCAGCTAGTTTTTGATTTATTGTAGAGATGAGGTCTCGCCAAGTTGCCCAGGCTGGTCTTGAACCCGCGGGCTTAGGCAATCCACTCACCTCGGCCTCCCAAAGGCACGGGATTACAGGCTGAACCACCGAACCCGGCCAGAAGGGGTTTTCAAATGATCTTCACGTAGAATATTTTTTCTATATTGAATGAGCCCAGCGTGATAGTTTAGTTTATTTTCCAGAAGGGACAACCAGTTTGATTCATGTCAGATGAACTGGATGACTTATAAAACTGGGCCTCATGAGCATTTGAGGCAAAACCTATATACTTATTGAACTCACGATGTTCATTTTTTAAATTTTTTTACATTGTTTTATTTTAAAGATGTGGGGTGCAATTCAGGGTTAGGTATACGAATGTTCATTAAGCAGGTCCCCTTGTGGATGAGGTGTGCCCCCCACCCCCAGCAGAATTCCACTACTGCCAATCTCACCACCCCCTGCCCCTGGCAATTTCTTACTACTGACAATCCTTTTCATATAGTATTACGATAATTGTTCAAGGTCACTTATGAGTGAGAACATGTGATACTCAGTTCTTTGTTTCTGTGACAGAGCACTCGGTATTATAGACTCGAAGTCCATTCAAGTTGCTGTGAAGTTCAGAATTTTGGCCTTCATTATGACTGAGTAATATTCCATCAAGTATAAGTATCAATTTTTTATGCAGTCCTCTTTTGATGGGCAGCATTATTTTGCTATTGTGAACAGGGCAGCAATAAACATATGTGTCGTTTTCATAGAGTGGTTTGAGTTCCTCCAGTTATGTTCCCAGGAGTAGGATTGCTGGGTTGTATGGAAGGTCAGTTTTTAGACATTTTAGGAAGCGCCAAACTGTTTTCCACAGAGTTTGGAGTAGTTTACACTCCCACCGACAGTGCAGAAGTGTTCCCTTTTCCCCGCATCCTCTCCAGCATCTGTTGTTTTTTGAGTTATTGATGATGGCCATCCTGACAGGAGTTAGGTGGTATCTCAGTGTGGTTAAAACCTTTGATGACTAGTGAGCTGAGCACTTTGTCATATATCTGTTGGCTGCTCGTATGCCTTCTTTTGAGAAGTGCCTATTCATATCTTTTGCCCACTTTGTAATGGGGCTGTTTGTCTTTTTTCTTTTTGGCAGGTTGGGTTCCTCATAGAGCCTAGATGTTAGGCCTTTGTCAGACATACAGTTGGCAAATATTTTTTACCAATCTGTGTGCTCTCTCTCCACTCCCTTGATGATTTCTTTGGCTTTGCAGAAGCTTGTCAGTTTGATGAGGTCCTACTTGTCTATCTTTTCTCTTATGACATGGATACTAGGGGTTTTGATCAGGAATTGGTTGCCATAAGGGTGTTTCCTGCATCTTCTAAGGTTCTTGTAGTCTGAGGTTTTATGTCTAGGTCTTTGATTCATTTAGAGTTGACTTTTGTGTATGATGATAGGTAGGGGTCTTCTGCATGTGGTCAGCCAGTTTTCCCAGCAACATTTACTGAATAGGTTCTCCTCTCCCTAGTGGTTGGTGGTGGAGATTTTGTCAAAGACGAGTTAGTTGAGAAATTGAGGTTTTGCTTCTGGAATCTCTATCTTGTTCCGTTGGTCTACATGCCTGTTCTTGTACCAGTCACAGGCCGTGTTGATTACTGTAGCTTTATAGTAAAGTTTAAAGTATGGGAGTGTGCTACCTCCAGCCTTTTTTTTTTTCTGAAAATTGTTTTGGCTATTTGTAGTCATTTAAGTTTCTATATGAATTCTTGTATTGCTGTTTCCAGGTCTGAGAAGAATGCTACTGGTAATTTAATGGGTATTGACGTTAAATCTGTAGAGTGCCTGAGGTAGGATGGACATCTTAAGGATGTTAACTCTTTCAATCCATGAGCATGGAACATTTTTCCATTTGTTTGTGTCTTCTTGGATTTCTTTGAGCAGTGTTTTGTAGTTTTTGTTGTAACGGTTTTTCACATTTCTGGTTAGGAAGATGCCAAGGTATTTCATTTTGGGTATGTTGCTGTTGTGAATGGGATTGTGCTTTTTATTTGGGTTTCTTTTGTTTATTGTTGGTGTATAGAAATGCAACTGTCTTTTGCACATTTATTTTACACCCTGAGACTTTGCCAAAGTCCTTTATCAGCGCAAAGAGGTTTTTGACAGACTATCTTGGGTTTTTGAGGTATAGAATCATGTCATCAAAGAGGGATAACTTAACTTCCTCTTTTCCTATTTGAATGCCAATGATTTCCTTCTCTTGTCTGATTGCTCTTGCTAGGACTTCCAATACTATGTTGAACAGGAGGGATGAGAGTGGGCATCCTTGTCTTGTTCTGGTTTTCAGGGGAAATGGTTCCAATTTCTGTCTGTTAAGCAGGTTGTTGGTGGTGGGTTTCTCGTAGATGGCTCTCACTATTTTGAGGTATGTTCCACCTATACCTAGATGATTGAGGGTTTTCATCAAGAAGCGGTGCTGGGCTTTATCAAAAACTTTTTCTGTGTCTAATGATATAGCATGTGGTTTTTGACTTTACATATGTTGATGTATTTAATTATGTTTATGGTCTTATGAATGTTGAACCAGCCCTGCACTCCGGGGATGAAACATACTTGGTCACGGTGGATGATTTTTGAGATGAATCTTGAGAATTTTAACATCTATGTTCACCAAGGATATTGGCCTGTAGTTTCCTTTCTTTGTCAGATCTTTACCCAGTTTGGGTATCAAGGTGATGTTAGCTTCATAAAATGATTTGGGGAGAGTTTCTTCTTTCTCGATTGCCTGGAATATTTTCAATTGGATTGGTATCAGCTCCTGTTTTTTTTAACTTTTAATTTTTTTTATTTTAAAGATGTAGGGTACAATTCAGGGTTAGGTATACAAATGTTCATTATGCAGGTACCCTTGTTGATGAGGTGTGTCTCCTCTCCCCCCACCCCCTGCAGATTCCCATGACTGCCAATCCCACCCTACCCTCCGGCAGTTTCCCACTACTGCCAATCCTTTTCTTATAGTATTATGATAGTTGTTCAAATGAGAACATGTGATACTCAGTTCATTGTTTCTGTGAAAGATCATTCAGTATTATAGACTCTAAGTCCATCCAGGTTGCTGTGAAGTTCATGATTTTGTTCTTCTTTATGACTCCATAATATTCCATCACGTATATGTACCACATTTTTTAAACCCAGGCCTCTTTTGATGGGCAGTACAGTTGGTTCCATATTTTTGCTATTGTGAACAATGCTGCATTTAACATACGTGTGCAGATATCTCTTTTATAGAGTGATTTGAGTTCTTCCGGGTATATTTCCAGTAAGAGGATTGCGGGTCATATGGAAGGTTAATTTTTAGATCTTTTAGGAATTGCACACCATTTTCCACAGAGGCTGTACTGGTTTACACCTCCACTAACAGTTTCGAAGTGTTCCCTTTTCCCAGCATTCTCTCCAGCATCTGTTGTTTTTTAAGTTCAGCTCCTTCTTGTGTATTTTGTAGAATTCAGCTGGAAAGCCATCTGGTTCAGGGCTTTTTTTTTTTTGTAGGTAGTTTTCTTATGACATAGTCAATTTCCTGGGTTGTTATTGGTCTATTTAGGGTCTCAATTTCTTCTTGTTTCAACCTGGGGAGGTTGTGTGATTTCAGAAGGTCCTCCATTTCCTTTAGATTTTCAAGTTTTTTCCCATACAAGTGTTTATAGTAGTCTCTGATAATCTTTTGTATTTCTTCAGGGTCAGTTGTGATGATGTTCTGCATTTCTGATTGTGTTTATTTGGGCTTTTTCTCTCTTTTTCTTGGTCAGTCTGGCTATGGGACCATCAATCTTGTTTATCCTTTCAAAGAACCACTTTTTTGTTTCGTTGATTTTTTTGTATTATCTTTTTGTCTTCTATGTCCCAAATTTGGGTTTTTATTTTGGTGATCTGGATTCTTCTGCTGAAGTTAGGGTTTCGATGGTCTTGCTTTTTCAGCTTCCTTAGGTGATTTGTTAGGCTATTAACTTATGATCTTTTCATTTTCTTCATATGTATTCATAGAGTTTTATTTTGTTTTGTTTTGTTTTGTTTTTGAGTTATAGTCTCACTCCATTGCCCAGGCTGGAGTGCAGTGGTATGCTCATGGCCACTCCAGTGTCGACCTCCTGGACTCTGAATATCCTTCTGCCTCAGCCTTCCAAGTAGCCGGAATTACAGTCATGCACTAACATGCCCAGCAAATTTTTGATTTATTATAGAGACAAGGTCTCACCAAATTGCCCTCCCTGGTCTCAAACCTGCAGGCTCAGGCAATCCACTCATCTTGGTCTCTCAAAGTGCTGGGATTATAGGCTGGACCACCAAGCCTAGCCTCATAGGGATATTAATTCCCCTCTAATAAGTGTTTTCATGCCATCCCAGAGGTTTTGGTAAGATGTTTCTTCATTTTCATTTATTTTCAGGTCTCTTTTAACCTCTGTTTTGTTTTCCGTGTTGACCGAGGAGTTGTTTAGCATCATGTTAGTGTCCAAGTCTTTGTGGGTTTGGGGGGAACTTTATTGGTGTTAATGTTTATTTTTATTCCACTGTGGTCTGAGAAAGTACATGACAGGATTTCAACCTTGTGAAATTTGTTTATTCTTGATTTATGGCCAAGAATGTGGTCGATCTTAGAGTACATTCCATGCAGTGATGAGCAAAATGTATATTCCATGGTTGTTGGGTGGAGTGTTCTGTAGGTGTCTATTAAGTCCACTTGGTCAAGCGTCAATTGAGGTTCTGGATCTCCTTATTGATTTTGTGTCTCAATGATCTGTCTAGGGTTGTTAGTGGGTATTTAAGTCCCCAGCTATGATAGTGTTAGAGTCAATATCTTTTTAAAGTTTACCTAGAAAATGCCTTATGAAAGTTGGTGCTCCTATGCTGAGTGCATATATGCTTAAGATGGCTATTTCTTGTTGATGGATTGAAGCTTTTATCATGTAGTGACTTTCCATATCTTTTTAATTTTTGATAACTTAGAGGGTATTTTGTCTGACATTAAGATCGTAACTTCTGCTTTGTTCTGTGTTCCATTTGCCTGTAATTTTGCTTCCCATTCTCTTACTTTGAGTTTGTGAGTGACCTTTCTCATGAGATGAGTCTCTTGGAGACAGTATACTGTAACATCCTGATATTTTATCCAATTTACCATTCTGGCTTTTCAGTGGTGTATATAGTGCATTCACATTCAGGCTAATTATTGAGATGTGAAAGTTTATACCTGTCATATGGTTCTTAAAGAGTTTGTTGTTTCTGCTGTTTATTTGTTGTCTTTTTCTTGGTTTGGGCATTGATTAATGTTTGTTTTCTATCTTTTTCCTGCATTCTTTTGAAGGAAATCCTTTCTTCATTTCTTTTGTGTTTAATACTTTCACAAGTGTTTCTTGTAGATCTGGTCTGGAGGCAGCATAAACTCTTAGGGTATAAAAGTCTGGGAAGAATTTTAATTCTCCATCACTGTTGAAACTTAGCTTACCTGAGTAGGTCATTCTTGGTTGAAATTATTTGTCTTTGACAACTTTGAAGACTGGGCTCCAAGCTCTCCTAGCCTGAAGTGTTTCTGTAGATAAGTCTGCTGCTAATCTAATTCATCTTCCCCAGTAGGTAGTTTGACCTTTCTCTCTTGCTGCCTTTAGGATTTTTTCTTTTATACTTACTTTGTGTAGGTGAATTACTATGTGTCTGGGAGTTGGTCTCATTTGTTATCTTACAGGGGTTCTCTTTTTTTTTTTGAGTTGGAGTCTCACTCTGTCACCCAGACTGGAGTGCAGTGGCCACTCCCGGCCACTGCAGCCTCGACCTGCTGGCCTCCGGCGATCCTTCCACCTCAGCCTTCCAAGAAGCTGGAACTACAGGTGCGTGCTACCACGTCTGACTAATTTTTTGATTTATTGTAGAGATGAGGTCTCACCAAGTTGCTCAGGCAAGTGTCGAACCCGTTGGCTCAGGCAATCCACTCACCTCAGCCTCCCAAAGCGTAGGATGACAGGCTGAGCCACCAAGCCCAGCTGACAGGGGTTCTCTTAATCTCTTGTGTTTGAATGGTTGCATCGCTGATGTGATGAGGGAAGTTTTCTTGGATAATTTCATGGAATTTTTGTTCCAGGGTGGGCTCTGGCTCTCTATCTGCCTCAAGAATTCCAATTAATGTTAGATTTGGTCTCTTGAAATAATTGCTCATCTCTTGGAGGTTTTGCTCTGTCTTTTAAAGCTTCTTTTCTATGTTTTTAACAGTTTGGGTTAGTTCAATATTTTGGTCTTCAAGATCTGAGATTCTTTCCTCTTCTTGGTTATTTCTGCTTTCCATACTTATCTATCTGCTATTTATTTCTTACACAATATTCTTTATTACTGTTATCTCAGTTATCAACTCCTTCATTTTTTCTTCTTGTCTCTCCTTGCTTTTATTTATTTTCTCTATGAATATCTTGATATCTGGGTTTGTGGTTTGAGACCAGTCCTTCAATGTTTGAGTTCCAGAGTCTGTGTTCTCAGTGACTGGTCTCCTAGGGGTCTGTGTGAGACTCATATTCTTCCTTTGGTTTTTCTTCATTTGTGTAGGTTTTCTTCAACCCCCTTCCCCCCTTTTTTACCTTTTTTAACTCTGTTCTTCAGTGATGGGGGGATAGTTTTTATTTCTGTTCTCTCCATCTCCTATTCTTCCTTATGTATATCCTCTGGTTTTATTCAATTCTGAAGCTGGACTACGGGTGGGGGCCTGTGCTTTTTGCAGTTTTGAGATTTAATTGAGTGTGGAGCTGTGATTCAGAAGCTCTCTGCAGATCTCAGTATCCACTGGCAGGTGCGTGGGCCCCCAGAACCCACTTCCCACTGCCTTTCAATCTGCCCATGCAGTGGGGGTATCTGCTTGCCCCCCTGCTCACTACTGCTGCCGTCAAGTCTCCCGTCAGATCAGACTTTTCTGTGCCTCTTCCAGCATAGAGGAGGGGCATCTATCCCTCAGAGTCTGATGAGATAATAGCTGCTGGGTCCCCAGATGGAGGCTGGGCAGAACCGGGTGGGGCAATGCAAGTCTCCACCCCACCCCAGGACTGAGAAGATGGTACCCGCTGGCATACCCTCACTGGTGGGGTAGCTTTATTCCAGATTTCCATGACCTGTCATCTCATGTCAGGTCTGCTGCCACAGTTGATGGTGTGAGCTGGGTGCCAGGGCTGAGAGGCGGCTGCTCTCTGCTGCCTCCTCTCAAGAGAGCCCTGAGCACAGCAGATGATCCTGTAGGCTGGGGCTCCCATCTCAGGATGGTGGGGGGTTACAGTCACCTCTGGAAGAGAGCCCCGGTGTGTGAACCCGAGTCTCCCCTCAAATGGACTTCCACTCACCCACGGACACACACCCACTCATGCAGAGTCTTTGTGGACACTTGCTTTTGCAGAGATTCTCACAGTCAGACCTGTTCTATCACCTTCTTGCCCGGAAGTCCTCATATTATTCATATTAACTGAATTATTCAAATAAGTTAACTGATGACAGAAATAAATGCAGATGTGGTATTCCCCAGACTACATCTGGGTGGTTGTAACACTGTTTAATGAGAAATAAAAATTATGTTATCATTTGTTAAAAAAAAATAAGATATAGGCAGGAGACTAGATTAAATAAATGGTGGTATGCTCATATAATAAAATATCATAGAGCAATAAAAAATAAAATAATAAGAGCAAAAGTAGAAAACAATGCCCATTGCTATGCATAGAACCATAGAGGGTAGGTACATATTATCTGTATTATCAGGAATATCTGTATATTCTAAGAATGCAACTGCTCAAATGGTAAGATAATATAAAATATTAACAAGCAGTCACTAAGGGGTGACTGTGGTAATATGAAGAAAAGTAAAACTGAAAGTAATACATTTATAAGTACTTCAAATGGGTTTCTATTCATAATACAAACTTCAAATATTCGGGGTAATAAGGAAGATGAGAAATAATAAAATTTAACCTGTGTCATGATACTAAGCTGAAAATATATCAAATAATGGACAAAAAGGACATTAGGTAATTTGCCAATTTGAGTTAAGTTTTAAGTTAAATTCATAAGCAATGTAGACCTCAAAATGCTTAATAACTAATGCTGTCACATTATTACTGATTGGACTATATTTTTATGTTATAGAGGCATTGATGGAAAAAATGAAGGTTTGGAGAATAAATTAATGATGAATTCTCAATATTCAATGTAAAACTTCTTAAAACTTTTCTTAAAGTTGTGAAAAGAAATCAAGCTCATGTTTGCATTAATTTGTCAGCTCTTTGAAAGTATTTGAAGGAATTCAGATTCAAATGAGTATGACAAGAAATGAAAGATGCAGGGAGACATAAGAAAAATGTGATAATTTTTATTAATCATTGTATCATTTATTTGTTCAGAGGAAAAAAATCACAAATTATATTCAAAATCTTGAGGTTACTCTGAGATTTTTTTTTCTAATTTGGGAATTTTACTTCAATGCTAGTCTAAAATAATTAAAATAAGCGCATTCGGTCATCTAACTACCAGATAATATGTGCACCCTCACAGTACCTGTGTTCACAATTTAAGTGGCGGCAAGAAGCCCTAGTTGGGTTAAAGGCCAGTGAGAACATGGGTGAATTAATGCAAATAATAGCATTTGGCACAAGACAAGAGAACCCAGGTACACCGACTTTAACAAAACCTCCACCATTCCAGTCACTTCTGCAACCACAGCAATGCTTTTAGGAATGTAATATCTTTACTTCAGTCACATTAAAATTAAGATTATTGTTTATTTTGGTCTTGTTATTAATGTTGCTTACATTTGGTTTTCAATTTTGTTTTGTTTTATGGTTATATGAAAGTTTAACCATAAGGAGTTTATTAGGTTGTGTATATCTGTACAAATTTAATATTGCAGTACATATAATTTATGACAAAAATTTGTTCAGCCATGGTGATTAATGAGAACTATTTCCTTTCGTGGAACTGGCTTATTTTTCAAGACTGTTAATCATGTCTTTAGGTTTCTCTGCGACCAGCAATGACTGGAGAGAGCCACTCCACAGACATCTGTGACAACCCAGAGTCAAGACAGAGCAGGCAAGATGGGGTCTTTCTGTGATGTGACGTCCTTCTGACATGTTTCAATCCAGTCATGGAGTTCTCATCTCAGTGGTCTCAGTAGAGTGCAATGTTTATGTGTGTTACAAGAGTGTATGTGTACATGTGTTTATGTAGTTTTTACACTACCAAAATAAGCCATATGAGAATGAAAGTACTTGTTCAATCTGTCACTGGTATCATGAAAACTAAAAGAATCTGGCATCCAAATTTCAGGTTAGTATTTTGTATGTGAGACCTACTTTATTCATTTCTGGGTACTTCGTTTTTGAAAAAGAATGGCCGGATACACTAGGAATGAATCTTTTCTCTCAGTTAGGTTGTTGGGCAAGAGATTTTGAAGGAAGATGTGCCATCAACGTGTTTTAAAACATTTCCTAAAAGCAGGACTGTTATTCCCACACAAAGTTGGCAAAATTGGAAAAGAAAGATGCTGAGCTCAACCAATAGTCATGACAATGTCGGCCAGCAGAAGCATCAGATACTAAGCCCATCTCTCAACTTTTACTGACTAATCTGAATGAGGTGCTGTCTTCTGTGCAGTTCTCCGGGTCTGATCTTCATATGCGAATGTTTCTTTCGTGTCACTTCACCTTAAAAGTGTCCCTGGTGACCATACAATTCCCTCTGTAACTCTCCCCTCTTCTAATCTCTCCAAGTTTCTCAGCCCTTCGCCCTTTGCCCTACTATAGAAGTGTCTCATGGGGTTGTATTTTCTTTATTTGCTAAAGGACCTCGAACCAAAGCACATGACTAGACCCAGTATCTTCTTAAACATTTTTGACACTAGGTGGGAATCAAAACTGAAGATGAAGAAAGAAGAAGAAAGACCCAGTGAGAGGAGCGTGCACACTGAGATGTGAGGCTCCACCTAAGCAGGTTCCCCGTTCCTACTTAGAACTTGATCTGCACAGCTTTAGGCTTGGCATTCAACCTGTGTTTCAACAGGAGGGCTGGGACTTTGACTGGATAATCTCTAAAGGCCAGAAGTTGTTGGATCTATTGATTCTAAAGGCACAAGTGAAATATAAAGGATCAACTAATAATGTATAAAATGCCTTTATTATTTTTTCCTTTTTCTTTGCTTGAGATTATCTTATTCCTTTTACAAAGCGTTTTTGGTTGTTAACTTAAAAGGCAATGCCTGCACAGGGTAATATTAATACTATAGTAAGTCCCCTTCATAGACCACAGATTCACTTTTTCTCTACAGAGACAAAAGATTTTATATGTTTTGCCACAAATTTTTGATGCCTAATTTTCAACAATTGGAAAGTACTGTGCAAGTTATCTTGAAATTTATTTTTTTCCACTGAACTGTCGCTAGTTAAGTGAAACAGCCACTTTTCCTTATTAGCACACAAAGACTTAAACTAATCCTTTTTTGACAGTTGAGTATTATCCCATTGTATTAATGAAATATCATGTTGGTTTCGCAATTTATTTTTGCCTTCAGCATAAATTAGGAAAAATTAACCAATCTTTCACAGTGAAGCATATAACAACATACAACTAGCAGCAAATGACAAATAACAGTGGCTATCTAACATTTGTCTAATACTTTAATATTTGGGAGCTGTCCTAGTTCAACAATCACTTGAAATTTTTGACTCATTCTTGTGTCTATAGTTGTATAGATTAGTCCAAAATTTTTAAAATACATAATATTTTTAAAGTCCACAAAGGAGCAAAAATACTTTAGTACTTTGAAGAAATTAAAATATGGCTAAGTGGTAATGAATCTGAGCAGTTAACTATGAAAACACATTCTCAAAAGCTATAGGAACACTTAAAAGAAATTTTACATAGCTGAAAATTCACTAAATAAGATTCAACAGCAACATGTTAAAGTAAAGAAATTCAAACTTCTAAAGTAGTTTGGTTTTTATTATTCTTTCAGTTAGATTCTCTTGTGCATTAGACAACAAATGTTCATTTGCTGTTGGCTCTGATACAGCGCAGGTCTTGAAGATACTTGAAGCACCAACTCACAGCGATCAATTGAAACCTACAGGGAATTTGTGTTTCAGGAAGTATATGTATGTATAATTATTATGTCTGTCTCAAAAGATTTTAAAACATAAGGTATATCTGAGTCTTCTTAATAAAAGATTTAAATGGACTCATAAAATAATCTGAAATTGGCCAGGCATTTATGGTGCACCTATGCTGTGCACTGCCGCACACCTCATGTAGTTTCATTCCATCAAAAGCTAAGTAAGAGATTGTTGTTACTTCTATTAACGTTGTTTTGGTTATAGTCATCACTGCTATTATTATCCCATGGTTGGCTTAGCGCCTGGAATACAGAACACACTCTACAAATCATTATCAAATAAAAATAAATGAATGCATGCATTCCCATTTGGAAAGTAAAGTAGTCTCAGAGTGAATTAAGTCAAGGAAATTTTGAGCAATTAGACAGTAACAGATTTTTTAAAATTTTATTTTATTATAGAGATGGGTCCAGGTGAGGATTAACTCCATAAGTAGGCTGCACGCAGGTGAAGTTTAGGCTTCTCACTGGCCCTCATGCCCCCTGGCAGTGGACCAGGTACCTTTGTGTTGTCACATGCCACCACCCTCCTCCCTCCCTTCTTCTCTTTGCCCAGCGACCTCCACCAGTTAATGTTTTGTGCTAACATGATTGTGCTAACTTATGAATGAGAGCATGTAGTATTCAGTCCTTTGTTTCTGTGCTAGATCACTTAGTATGATGGTCTTCAGCTCCATTCAATTTGCTGCAAAGTCCAGGATTTTGTTCTTCTTTCTGGCTGCATAATACTCTGTCATGTATACTTATCACATTTGCTTTATCCTGTCCACTTTCAACAGACAGTAGGGTTGGTTCTATGTTTTTGGTGTTGGAGTAGTGTAGCAGTAAACACGTGTGTGCAGATTTTTTTTGTTGTTTTTTTTTTTTTTGGTAGAACAATGGATGTTCCTGCGGGCATATTCCCAGGAGAGGGGTTGATGGATTGTATGGAAGGTTAATTTTTAATTTTTTAGTAATTGCCTTCCATAGAGGCTGAACCGGCTTGCCTCCCCACCACTAGTGTAGAAGTGTTCCCTTTTCTCCATACTAACAACAGCATCTGCTGTTTTTTGACTTACTAAGGATAGCCATCCTTCCTGGAGATAGGCGGTATCATTATAGTTTTGAGTTCCATTTCTCTGATGATTAGTGAGAATGAGTGTTTTTGCATGTGTCAGTTGGCTGCTTGTATGTCTTCTTTTGAAACATGTCTGTTCATGTCCTTTGCCCACTTTTTAATGAGGCTGTATGATTTTTCCTTTCACTTTATTCGAGTTCCTTATAGATCACGGATATTAGGCCTTTGTCAGATACATACTTTGCAGAATTTTTTTTCCCATTCTGTGAGTTACCTCTTTAATCTCTTGATGTTTTCTTTTGCTGTGCAAAGGTTTTTCAGTTTGATAAGGTCCCACTTGCCTATCTTAACTTTTATGGCATTTGCTTTTGGGGACTTGGTCAAGAATTTGTTGCCTACTCTGATGTGAATAAGCATCTTTCCTGTGTTTTCTTCTAGGATTCTTAGTTTCAGGATTTACATCTAAGTCTTTGGTTCATATGGAGTTGATTTTTGTGTATGGTGATAGGTAAGGGTCCAGTTTCATTCTTCTGCGTGTGGTCAGCCAGTTTTCTCCGCACCATTTGCTAAATATGGCTTCCTTTCTCCAGTGATTGTTACTGGTGGCTCTGCTGAAGATGAGTTGGCTAAGGGACCGTGTTTTTACTTCTGGAATCTCTGTCCTGTTTCATTGGTTTATGTTCCTATTCTTGTACCAACACCAGGCTATTTTGGTTACTGTAGCCTTGTAATAAAGTTTAAAGTCTAGAAGTGTGATACATCTCTCTTTGTTCCTTTTGCTGAGGATAATTTTGGCTACCCGTGCCCTTTTTTGTTTCCACATGAATTTCTGTAATGTCATGTCCGGGTCTGGGAAAAAAATAATGTTAGTAATTTGATGAGTATTGAATTGAATCTGTAGATTGCCTTGGGTAGAATGAACATCTTGACAATTTGATTCATCCAGTCCATAAGCCTGGGATGTTTTCCATTTGTTTGTATCATCCTTGATTTCTTTGGGCAGTATTTTGTAGTTCTCATTAAAGGTCTTTAGCTTTTCTGGTTGGGTGGATGCCAAAGTATTTAGGTTTTTTGGTGGCTATTGTGAATGTGATTGTTCTTTTTCCTTGGTTCTCTGCCTGCTTGCTGTTGGTGTATAGAAATGCAACTGTCTTTTGCACGTTGATTTTGTATGCTGAGACTTTACCAAAGTTGTTATGGGTGTGAGGAAGCTTTTGATAGACTCCCTAGGATTTTCAAAATATAGAATCACATTGTCTACAAGGAGGGATAGTTTAACTTCCTCTTTTCCTATTTGGATAGCCCTGATTTCCTTATTTTGCCTGATTGCTCTGGCTAGGACTTCCAGTGCTATGATGAACAGGAGGGGTGAAAGTGGAAATTCTTGTCTGGTTCCTGTTCTTAGGGTGAATGCCTCCAGCTTCTGTTCATTGAGAAAAACATTGACTGTGGTCTTATCACAGATGCTTCTTACTATTTGGAGTAATGTTCCTTTAATACATAGGTGCTCAAGGGTTCTTATAATAAAGGGATGCTGGATTTTGTCGAAGGCTTTTTCTGTAACTAATGATATAATCACACGGTTACTTGTTTTACAGCAGTTAATGTACTGAATTACATTTATGGCCCTGCATTACAGGAATGAAGCCAACCTGGTCATGGTGGATTATCTTTGAGATATGTTGTTGAAATCAATTTGCTAGAATAATGTTGAGAATTTTTGCATATATATTCATCAAGGCGATTGGCCTGTAATTCTCTTTCTTTGTTGGGTCTTTATCAGGTTTGGATCAGTATGATGTTAGCTTCATAAAATGTGTTGGGGAGAATTCCATAATTCTCAATTGTCTAAAATAATTTCAACATAATTGGTATCAGCTCCTCCTTGTATGTCTTACAGAATTCGGCAAGGAAGCCATCTGGCCTGGGGCTCTTGTGGTGGGGAGACTTCTTATCACTGTGTCAATTTCCTGGATTGCTATTGGTCTGTTTAGAGTTTCAATTTATTCTTGTTTCAACTTTGGTAGATTCTGTGATGCCAGAAAGCACTCCATTTCCTTTAAGCTTTCTAGTTTATTTGCATACAGGTGTTCATAGTAATCTCTGATATTCATTTGAATTTCTTCAAAGTCATTTGTGTCTTCACCTTTTGTGTTTCTCACTGCAGGTATTTGAACTTTCTCTTTTTTTAGTCAATCTAACCAGGAGTCCATCAATCTTTTTTTTTTTTAAAGAATCAGCTTTTGGTCTTGTTGATTTTTTCTATTATATTTTTACCTTCTATAGCCTGCAATTGTGATTTTATGTTGGCGATTTGAATTCTTCTGCTGAAGTTAGGATTTAAGTGATCTTGTCTTTCCAATGCAATTAGATATGATATTAGGCTGTTTACTTGTGATTTTTCAATTTTCTTGATGTGTGCATGCAATGATATAAATTTTCCTCTTAACACTGTTTTCATGACATCTCAGAGATTCTGACAAGATGTGCCCTTGGTTTCATTTGTTTCTATGAATCTTTTTATTTTTGTCTTGATTTCTGTGTTGACCCAGAAGTCATCCAACAGGATGCTGTTTAGTGTCCTTGTCTTTGTGTGTTTTAGGGGGATCTTCTTGGTGGCAATATTTATTTCTATTCCACTGTGATCTTAGAAGATGCATGGTATTATTTTAATCTATTGAAATTTGTTCATGCTTGATTTATGTCCAAGAATGTGATCAATCTTGGAGTATGTTCCATGTGATGACGAGTAGAATGTGTATTCTGTAGATGTTGGGTGGAGTCATCTGTAGATGTCTATTAAATCCATTTGATCAAGTGTTCGGCCATGGTTCCAGGTCTCCTTGTTAGTTTTTGCCTCAAAGATCTAACTAAAGCCATTAATAGGGTATTTAGGTCTCCAGCTATGATGTGCGAGAGTCATTGTTCTCTCTTAGTTTGCATAGTAGTTGTTTTATAAAACCTATTTCTCTTGTGTTGGGGTCATGGATTTTTAGGGTGGATTTTTTTTTTCTGGTGGATTGCAACTTTTTTTCATCATGTAGTATCCTTCCATGTCCTTTTAATTTGTGATGGGTTGAAGCTACTTTGTCTAATATCACAATAGCCACCCTCTTCTCATTTCAATTTGTCTGAGAGATCATTTTCCATTTCTAAATAATTTTTCTGAAGAAGGTGCAAATTCAGCATGCCACTATAATAGAAAACAAGTTCAGAGATTTTTACTTTAAGATTCCAGACAAAGAGTACATTAAGAGTTCAGGAAGGAAGTCCTCTGTCCCCAGATTATGTGAGGCAAGAATGAAAGAGGCAGGGATTGAGGGAGGGATAGAGAGAAAGAGAAAGAGAGAAAGACAGAGAAAGAGAGATAGAGACAGACACCGGCCTGGGGCAACTGTGTATATAAGAGAATAGGGTATGGATCACTTTAGTTCACAGGCAAATGCCTGAATGGTCTGTTTAAAGAGCAGGAAAAGTAGGGAGACTAGTCTGCTCTGTGGGAGAGATGTATCTAAGTTCTCATCTCTGACCATAAGCTAGAGACCTTTGGTTGTGCTAGAGAACTGGAAATTGTGTCAAGGGAGACTGAGCCCTGCTTCTGGTATGAGAAAGTTGAACTTGTACTCAAAATGGATGCCGAGGCAACAAAAAATCATAAGAAGGCACTGTAGCCAGTTACTATCAGTGTTACGTTCAGAACATAATAGAGGCAAGACATGGATAGGGAATTTGAAAGGCTATTTTGATAATTTAGATTTATATTCCCAATGTAAGCAATGATCAAGTGGAATCATTAATAGTCCAGCTTGATCAGATAAGGGAAGAAAAAAATAAATGGTATAATCAAGAAAAATAAAGCTTTACTGAGTGAAATTATTACAGAATTATAATCCAGACTTTGAGAGATAAATTTGCTTTTGTGTTGAGTGACGCTATCAATCTTAGTCATCGTGTAATATAAAGGTAGCATCGTATCAAAATGCTTGAGAAGTAAATATTTACTCAATGTATGTTTTGTAATAAGGCACTTTACTTTGATTACTCGCACAACAGAGCAATGTGGGTATTATTATCCCCAGATCACATATGAAGAAACCAGGCTGAATGGGAATCATGATTCCAGTGCAAGCCCTTCCACTTACGAGTTCTGCGGCTCTGGGGAAATCACAGCCTCTCTGAGCTTCAGTTTCTTCACCAGTCATACAGAGAGGATACTTGCTTTGCTGGCTTTTCACTGTTGTTTGCGGTGGCAACTAAATGACACAGAAAGCCTCCATGTTCTAGAAAATGCCTGAGAAATTTAGGGGTTTTTATTACAGTCTCAAAAGCCATGCTGACAGAATCAACGTGAACAACAACAGAGTGGGTAAGAGCTCAGCTCTGGGTGTCACACCCTGAGTGTGCATCTCGGCTACGTCATTTTCTACCTGTGCAATCTTAGGAGCGATGCTTATTCTCTTTATACCTCAGCTTCCATTTTGTAAATTAATGCCTATCTCATGGAATCATTGTGAGTGTTAAATGATGCAGCATGTAAAATTTCTTGGACCATGCTGGTCACACTAACTTCTATAGAGGGAACCAGTCTCAAGGCATCCTTGCCAAACTTAACAGATGACACAATAATGTGTGTATTTAATTATTTCCTTATCAACAAATAGTTACTGAAAATTAACACTTTGAAAAATAATATGCTGCATATTTCAGGGGATGCAACGACAAATAAGGTAGGCTTTCTGACTGCTGGTGACACAGACTGCAGAAATAAACATATAACTAGTGAAAGATAGGGTGTGATGCAAAGGAGTATCAAAGAGAAATTTCTGCCATGTTTCAGGTATGAAATAAATATTTTACTTCCTCCATCTATTTGAGTCTGCCCAGCAATTTGGTTCATGGTGATTGAAGGACAGCATATATGGAAATATTTTCACAATTGAAGAGCACCATAGGAGTTCATATTCATATTCTGGGTTCCGTGATACTCATATTCTGGGTCCTGTGTCCCAATGTGAAATGAAGATGTGACTTTTCTGTTGAGAGTCCTACTCATTGGGCTGTCCTCTGAAAATCACATAACTGATCTATGGACTTGGAATTATTTTTCCTAGAGTGCAGATGGATATTTGCCGATTCTTTTACTTTCTCTTATTACTACTGCTACCCACAGTAAAGACAGGTGTCTATGCTTAGGAATCAGTCTTTAAGCATGAAACCAATCAAAGATAAAGGACATGTAAAGAGATTGAACTTGAAACCTCATTTCTCCAGGTTGCTACCACGTAATCAATCTGCTGAATTCAGATGCCTAGACACTACACAGAGAAGGTCGCTCTTATTCCTTTTCGTGTGTAAGGTCAGCAAGTATTTACTCTAGATCTGTGAAGCTCAGGTTGTAAACTTCAGCTCTTCATCAAAAATTCAATTATAGCGTGGATAGCACTACTTCAATACCATCGCATTCACACTGCAAAAATCCCCTTTCCCAGATCTTTGTTCGAAATTTTCATTGATAGCGACTCCCTGAAACAGAATTTACGAATCTCCCCTAGGCTTTTGCAATAGCCTTTTAATTGGTCTCAGTTCTGCAGTTTTTCTTTGCTTCACGTCCATTCTGGAAAATTGTTGTCGGGCTCAGCAGTGGTCAAAGTACTTTCCTCATGTTGCCATTCAGTTACCAAGGGGCTAGGCAGGCTCAAGCAAATGAAAGCCAGAAAATATTTGATTCATACCTGAAATATAGTAGGACTTTGTCTCTGAAATTCCTGTATGTCACAATACAAAATCTTTAATTATCATTATGTATGTGTTTGTTTTCCTTGGAAGGTTATAAGTCACCAGGATGCAAGGATTCTATTCTATTAAGGATTCTATTCTATTGATCATTTCATCTCCTGATGTTCAAGTATACTATAATGTGCAAGTATACTACAACCAAGATCAGAATTTTCAGTGAAATATATATATGGATATATATATCTATATATCCATATATATATAATTATAGTATATGTGAATAGTATGCTTATATACCTACCAAGGATATATAGTATACTTAGACAAATACCAAGTGACATTCCCAAGTTTTGAACAAGGAAACTATTTCCTAAGGCCTCGCTGCAATTTCCCAGGTTTGTATTACTATCAGCCCAGAATTGTAAGTCCCTTCTCAGATGCTCATCTTAAATAATATCACCTGCATGAAGCTTTTCCTGACTTTTTCAAGCACTTCCATTTTGCTTATGTCTCTATTTTGATACTTACTGGTCTGCTTTATAATATGGCCATCTATATGCCTGTTTATCCCCCATTAACAAATGTAATTTGCTTAAGAGAAGGGCAGTCCGCAACTTTCAAGAAAAAAAAAACTCTCATGTACTGACTATAATGCTTTATATGGAGATAAGTAGCTCTTTTTCAAAATGTCTTGCATTATGCTAGGCTATACTGTTTAGTTCCTCAACTGTCCCTGTAATTCCCAAGTCACAGTTAATTAGCAAGTGCCTTTACACGGTTAACGCAACTCCTATCCAAAGATGTTAGCCAGCACCCAGACTCACCTTAAATGTGCCTTTCTTCTAAAGCAAACACGTTACACCACTAAAGGCCAGCAAGCCTGCTTGGTTCCACTAAGCCACAGAGTTTCTAATCATCAACCCAGCAGCCTAAGGCTTTCACGCCATAACTCAGTATTATGAAGCACCGTGGCCCTGCACAGGGGAGTAATGGCAATAGGCAGGGTGAAATGAACTCTGCAGACAAAATAGAAAACTTCTGCTAGTCGAGGAGGAAATCGCATCCCAAGCACAAGGCCCAGAGTAAAGTTCCTGGATCGGTACCCTCAGCAGTGCCTTAGGGCCTGAGGAGAAGGGCCACTTGCTTAATCAAGGTTGACGGGGCATTCATTTCTCCTTCAGGGCAACACGAGAGATGGGCACTGAAGACAAAAGGAGGCTGGTCACAGCTTCGCAAACCAACCTCCAAGATGCCCAGGAGGCCTCGTCACATGGGCTTCAACCTTTCCCTGCACGGCATCCGGTTCCCTGTTACCATTCTAGCCCAGGCATGCCATTTCTAAAATGTGAACCCCATATGTTCCTTTTTTCCCACCCCTTCCACTCAATCATCCCTTCTCCTTATGTCTTTCCTTCCCAAATGTCTGTTTCCTGTGATACAGAGGATTTTTTTGTCCAGACAATAATACTCCTAGGTTGCTCCAGCTGCAGGCTCTCCAGAAATAGTGCCGATGCCTTGAGGTCTTCTGGAATCGGCACAGACGGTCAGATTTTCTAGGCCTGGTTCCAAAGAATAGATTTTTCCAAGTATTGGAAATAAACCTAACGCATGTGACTTTTTTTCTGGTTCTCCCTCTTCTTCCCCTTTCCCATGACCCCTGCACCCACTCCTGTGAGGTACCACGAGCCTTTTGAACCAGTAGGTGGTCTCTGAATCTTCTTCAGAGGTATTTGTCTGCTTGGAAAATTCCGGCACCAGGACTATATCACCCATTAAAGAATAGCGATATATATCGTATGCTTATAAACAGAGATAAGGATTTCTAAAGCTTGAAAAAGTAGACAATGTGAAGAAAGAGGGGACCAAGACAATAAGATAAACTGCAGTTTTAAGCTGCTGGGTTTGTGGTAATTTGTCCGTGAAGCAATAGAAAACCAAGATTAATACCCATCTAATAAAGAAAAATTATTTTTTTCTCAAAAAAAAAAAAAAAAAACCTCATTATGACTGAGGGCTGAGGGATCCTGAACCAGGAAAAGGTCCTGGCCATAGGAGGCAAATTAAGTTTTTCTGAGAATTCACACACACACACACACACACACACACACACACACACACAAATTCTAATATTTTTCTAAATCACATTGTCTGTCCTCTGCACATCTTACTCCGGTCTATCCTATTTAATTTTGTTTTCCTGGGTAGAACTGGAGCATTTCATTTATCATATCAATCAGATGTTTCCTAAAAACCACAGCATCTAGTTGACTATTTTTAGGCTACAATTTTGTGATGTGTCTAACTGCAGAAAAAAGACATCTGCCTCAACTCCTCCAAAATCTTTCCACACAATTAGGGAGTGAACACTTCAACTTCGCTTTCAAAAGAAAACAGAAGAACCCTTCACTTGGAAGCTCTCATAGATCAAGAACTGAGGATGTGTAAGTTTACGGAGCTATACGAGTAAGAAGATGGAGCGCCTACCGCCTCGCTAGACCTGGAGTCATTGCCTGCCATTCTCCTTCAACTTTGTGTTTCAGCCAGATAATAATTCTAATTGGTGAAAGAGTCGATTTCCCTCCATTTTTGTACCTGAAGGCACTCTTTTGGGTGTTTCACTTCTGAAGGTAAACATGTCAAATATGAGTTGCAAAGAAGCATCGCTCTCTCTCTTTCTCCTTTAATTTTGTTTTCTTTAAACGCTCGTTCTATATCCTGAACTGTATAATTATTTAGATTGGGACTTCAATTTATACAATGAAACTCCCATATAACTCCCCTAATTTCAACATATGGCCTAGATAGGTCTGTCTCATTGGTACTTTTCCCTTCTAAACTCGACAACACACACACACACACACACACACACACACACACGAAGCTAGTTAAGACCTTGGGAGAATTAACATGTTCCAACAGGGCTTCTTTGCACATGTATATAACTACTTTGGAAGTGATAAATTTAAAATACCATATAGATTAAAACTCAGGTTGGATCCTTGAATCTACTATTTATTAACTTATGTGATCTGAACAGGAAACCAACCTCTAAAATTTTGTTTTTATAGTCTCTAGGATCGGGAGAATAATAATCTTTTATTTTTCACGTAATTGCAGTGTTTTAGGAGGATATTTTTGAAAGTACTTGATGCATTAGGAAACAATCTAGAAATAGAAAGTATTGCTGCTACACTAGTAACTAGGTCTCACCAGAACCAGCATCTCCCGTCGAGGCAGCAGTGACAGGCCAAGGGGCAATTAACAGAATCACATCAGGTAAATAGTCTACAGTAAGATGGTCAGATCCAAGCAGACAAAATGAGGAGGTAGAACCAGGATTCAAGAGCAATTACTTTTGAAATGAGCGAAGATGGAATCTTATTGAAAGGGATGGCGGTGAAAGTGAGCAGCAAAAAACAAAGATGAAAGAACTTCTTAAGCTAGAATCTCTGGAGTTCTCATCCACTGTCCAGGAGAGTCTAATAATGGCAGGACATCCTGGGAACATCAGCCAGGGAATGGCATGTGGGAATGTCAAATCACAGAATCTAAGACAGCTCAAGTTAGTCCTCTAGCCCAACCTGAGTTACACAAGCTGTGGTCTGGGAAGAGAAGGGTGAAAAAGGCTGGTCTAGAGACACGCACCTGTGGTAGGTCATCCATGTGATCTTGAATTGTTTTGAACTGAAATTGGAAATATTTAAATTGAAAGTCACTTCAAAATGGAATATGATATTAGAGGATTAGGCTTTAGGTGATATTGTGATATTGCTTATTTTCTTTCTAGGTTTGTTTGTAGATGGAATCTCAGAATCCAGTTCCCCCTCCTATTATCTCTTTGAGCTATTCTGAAATACAGTAACTTCCAAATACCCATACAAGTATTACCACTTAGAAGGATATTCAAGATGTTTATTTCACTGTGACATGAATCACTTGAAAAACTTAAATAAAAACTCTACAAACTCCACCTCCAGTTGCATTACTAGGATCATTACTTATTTTATTATCAAAATGACTCTTACTAAGAATTGCTATAACTATTATTAGGAGTGTCATTAAGGCTATGTATAATCATCCTTTCATGGTGAATATATGCATATGCATTTAATGTAGATATCATTTACACAATTTGAATCGCTAAAGGATTTTTATGCATATTAGTCTCCTTTTAATTTAAAATTTCTATGATTTCAAAAATTTTGAAACCTCTACACTACACATGATTTCAATAGTTTTTTGAAATGTTAATTGAGCAGTAGGGCAGAAAAGTAAGATATTTATGAATGTCAATTTTTTTCCTGAATATGTTTATAGCCATAATAATACTGATAGCAAACTTTGTATCATTTATTAACTATTTTGTGTGTCAAGTGTTTTCATTTATTGTTGTCTTTGTCCCTTGGGCTTCTATGACACAAATATCACAAACTCTGTGACTGAGACAATAAATATTTACTTCTCACAGTCCTGGAAGCTGGGAAGTCCAAGACAAGGGTGCTGGCAAATTTGGCCTCTGGAGAAGACCTGCTTCCTTGTTCACAGAGGTGCCTTCTTGCTGTGTTCTTTTTTTTTTTGAGTTGGAGTCTCCCTCTGTCACCCAGACTGGAGTGCAGCAGCTGCTCCTGGCCATCGCAGCCTCCACCTGCTGGGCTCCAGCGATCCTTCCGCCTCAGCCTTCCAAGTAACTGGAACTACAGGCGCGCGCTACCACGCCCGGCCAATTTTTTGATTCATTGCAGAGATGAGGTCTCGCCAAGTGGCCCAGGCGGGTCTTCCCGCGGGCTCACCTCAGCCTCCCAAAGCGCGGATGACAGGCTGAGCCACCGAGCCCGGCTTTGCCGTGTTCTTAGGGGAAGAGAAGGGAGCTCCCTGTGATCTCTTCTGAGCTCCCCGATCCCATTCTCTAGGGCTCTGCCCCTTTGACCTGATCACCGCCCGAATGTTCCACTTCCCAACACCATCACCTTGAGGTAAGGATGTTAACATGTGAATCTGAGAGACACACACACTCATGATGACTGAACTGTTTATGCTTCATAAGAGTGCAAATGAATGACAGGAAAGGGGAAGCAGAACCTTGAGCAAGTCATGCCTGCAAGTCATTTCCTCTATCGCTGAACTTTCCAGTTACAGGAGCAAAAAAATGTTTGTTTCTTCTTTAAGCCAGTCTGAGGTAACTCTCTTAGGACAGCAACTGAACAGCTTAACGGAGAGAACTTAAAGAAATCATAAGATCATGAAGACGTCACGGATGCCCCGATGTTTTTCTCTCCAAGTTCCCATGGACCACTTCTATGGCAGTTTATACCTCAGAATATGGTCAAGCATATAATTTTTATTCCCACTGAAATATAACAAGTTCCTTGAGCAAAGATTCATCTTATTCTTTTTATGTCTTTCACTAGAGAGATATCTAGTGTATCCGTGAATATTAAGGGCTCAATACATGTTTCACCAATTACTAATTAATACCTTCATGCAAATGGTCCTTTGCTGAGAGGATAAAAGAGTTGTATATTGCCTGTTTATTTTTGTCCCTGATGCACCACATCTGCTCTAATGGCTCATGTTTGTCAACCAACTTGACAACACACAAAAGTTCCAGCGTTGCTCAGTTCCTTCGAATCTGCATCCCTAGACAGGGTAGCCAGGAAACATGACAGCACCCAGGCCGTCCAGCCAGAAAGCGCTGACAGGCGCTGCCCACCTCCGCACAGCCAGAGGCCCTAGAGGGAGACAAGTCCGTGGAGCGCGTGAACTGTCAGGGAAAAGCCAGGGTGCCACGACAGAACCGCTGAAGCCACGTGTGACTAACGCTGATGGGAGAACCGTCCTGGGGATCAGCCAAACCTCAACTTCAGACACCATGAAAATGACAGCAGAAAGCCTCTGATTAAGGGTGGAGAAGGAAAAGGTAGTCAGACTCAATGACATAAAACTCACTCAAGTGTTACCTCTGAACTTTTAAACACTCATCGTTGACCTTTTGAAATCAAACCTGTAGGTGGGTGTTTTCCTGTCCTTCCACCAACATAGGCAAAGAACGGCTGGTGATTTGTCAAGGAGGACACACAGAGAGGCCCAGAGGGAAGCCATACACAGTCACGGTCTGCTTGCTCACCCCAGCAGAGCTGTTCGTTTTTGGTGGCTGCGTTTTCCTCTTTGTTGTCAAAACAGATTTAAATGTCTACAGAGCATATCATAACATTCCTTCTCACTTTACAATGCCTAAATTCCTAGAGTGTAAACAAAATATATTATCTATCTCCCCCCACCCGCCCCGAGATGAGAATATTTTGGGGTCAGACAGCAGCCTGACAAATTACAACATACAGCGGAGAAAAATCGTGAGTGTCTACTATGCGCCCCCCCCGCTAATATTTAATTGTTTTCAGAATAGCCTCCCTGTCTTAAGTGAATGTGATCCTCCCTGAAATGAGGGAACTGACAGCTTGATAAATTTCATTCCTCCACTTCACCCCTCACCACTTCCAACACACAATATATAAAATCACAAATTAAAATGGAATAATATTTTTCCTCATATGCATAAGACATCAATTTTTAAAGCAGGATTCTCAGATTTTTTCTGGAGACTGGCGAAGCAATAAATCATTATCCTGCCTCAGAATGGTTTACGCATTTGCTTGTCTAGAAGCATCCTTCTAGTACTATTAAAGAGAGACCTTAATTAATAGACATGTATGCTGGATAAAATGGGATTGATGTCAGTGGAAAATCTGGTCAGTGTTTGCCAGGTAACACTTACACAGATATTTCTACATGAACGAATGAATTCTAACCCAGTGGACTCTTTGAAGCTCATTAAGATTGTACATCAGGCAACCTTGCCTCTGTTCTTCTAGGTAGCAGAGAGGTAAATTAACGATCCCCAACTGTCTAGATTGGTTTAAAACTTTAAAGGTGCTCCTTTCAAATGCTAATCATTCAATTTGCCCTTACAAATCCACTGCATACTCAAGCAGCCCACCTGTGAACACATGCAGTTGCCTATGACTCCATAGATGGAAAAGGCAAATGTTTTACCTCGGAAGGTAAAAATGTGTTTTGTTTGTTTTGATTCATATAGAAGACACCAAAAACAATCATTACAGTAAGGAAAGAAAGTCAAAACTGAGAAATTAAGAAAAATGAGACTATAGCAACTTAGGAAAGACTCAGTATGTAGGGAAACTCACTCAAATTTGTCGCTGCATTTATTCAAATCCGCTACTGATTAAATCCAAAACTTCTGATCCAGTGATGAAACAAACACACACAAAAATTGAGTAAGGGTCTCACTCTGTCACCCAGGCTGGAGTGCAATGGCAAGATCACGGCTCACTACAACCTTGAACTCCTGGGCTCAAGCAATCCTCCCTCCTCAACCTCCTGAGTAGCTGGGACTACAGTTGTGAGCCACCGTGCCTCGCTAATTTTTTTATTTTTTGTGGAGGCAGGTCTCTCTATATTGCCAGGCTGGACTCAAACTACTGGGCTCCAGCCATAATCCCACCTGGGCCTCCCAAAACACTGGGATTACAGGTGTAAGCCACCACACCCAGCCCTTAAAAACAAAACCAGAAAATGTAGTCCCTTCCCCAGTATTTCAGAGTACGTGTTCATGGCATAGATGCGAAATATCACGTCGCTGCATTTAATTTCTCCTTAACCTTGTTCTTCTATTTTATTTTTATTTTATTTTTGGCAGGAGAGGGTGGAGAGGTTAAATTTTGAGCAGCTCAGTTAGCCATTATTTTCTCTTAGAACTTGCAAAGTTATGGCTTTTACATTTGAAATACTACCAGTCTTTCTAATTGCTGGTGAAAAAAATTCCTGTGAGATTAAAAAAAAAAACCAAAAAAACCAAATAACTTCCTCTTCAGAGAAAAGCAAATTCTCACATTTAAATTTTTTTTATTATTTTAAAGATGTGTGGTACAATTCAGGATTAGGTAGATAATTGATCATCATACAGGTAAATTTTGGGTCTCCCTTTCACCGGATTTGAGATCAGGTACGCTTATTGATGTTATGTGCACCGCCCACCCAGCCTGTGTCCCGTCACTGCCAAACCCCTTCTTGTAGTATTTTGATAAATGTTCAAGATCCACTTATGCGTGAGAACATGTGATACTCAGTTCTTTGCTTCTGTGATAGATCACTGAGTATGATAGACTCTAAATTCATCCAAGTTGCTGTGAAGTCCATAATTTTGTTCTTCTTTACGGCTGTGTCATATTCCATGATATATATTACTACATTTTTTTTATCCGGTCCACTTTTGACGGACAGCATGGTTGGTTCCGTGTTTTTGCTATTGTGAATAATGCTGCAATAAACGTGTGTATGCAGGCATCTTTTTTATAGAATGATTTTAGTTCTTCGGGGTATATTCCCAGAAGGGAAATTGCTTCATCATATGGAAGATCGATTTTTAGATGTTTTGGGAATCACCACACTCTTTTCCACAGAGGCTGTCCTAGCTTACACTCCTACCAACAGTGTAGAAGAGTTCGCTTTTCCCTGCATCCTCTCCAGCCTCTGTTGCTTTTTGAGTTATTGATGATGGCCATCCTGACTGGAGTCAGGTGGTATCTCAGTGTGGCTTTGCTTTGCATTTTTTCAGTGATTCGTGAGGCTGAGCAATTTTTCATGTATCTGTTGGCTGCTCGCATGTCTTCTTTGGAGAAGTGTCTGTTCATATCTTTTGCCCACTTTGTAATAGGGCTATTTGATTCTTTCCTTTCAGCAGATTTGAGTTCTTTACAGATCCTGGATGTTCGGCCTTTGTCAGATAAACAGATGGCAAATATTTTTTCCCATTCCATGGGCCATCTTCCCCTCTCCTGATGGTTTCTTTTGCATGGCAGAAGTTTTCCAATTTGGTGAGGTCCCACTTGTCTGTCTTATTTCTTATGGCATGAGCATTTGGGGTCTTGACCAGTAATTGGTTGCCTATTCCAGTTTCCATAAAGGTGTCTCCTGTGTTTTCCAAGATTCTTATAGTTTGAGATTTTGTGTTTAGGTTTTTGATCCATTTAGAGTTCATTTTTTGTGTATGGTGATAGGTAGGAGTCCTGTTTTAATCTTCTGCACATGCGAGGTTTGGCTTGAACCCAGGAGTTTGAGACTGAGTAACATAGTGAGACCTCGCTTCTACAAAAAAAAAAAAAAATTGAGTTGGAGTCTCACTCCATTACCCAGGCTGGAGTGCAGTGGCATGCTCACGGCCACTCCAGTGTCGACCTGCTGGGCTCCAGCAATCTTCTGCCTCAGTCTTCTAAGTAGCAAAAACTACAGGCTCACACTACCATCCCTGCCTAATTTTTTTTTTGATATATTGTAGAGATGAGATCTCACCAAGTTGCCCAGATTGGTCTCGATTCCCTGGGCTCAAGGAATCGTCTCGCCTCAGCCTCCCAGAGTGCTCGGATTACAGGCTTAAGCCACCACACCCGGCCAAATTTTTGTTGTTGTTGTTAGCTAGGCGTAGTGACTTGAGCCTGTAGTACAAACCACTCAGGAGGTGAGGAGGGAAGATTGCTTGAGCCTGGAAATTTGCAACTGTGGTGAGCCATAATCATGTCACTGCACTCCAGCCTGGGCAACAAAGTGAAACACCACTTTAAAAAAAAAAAAAGAGGGAAAAGAGACATCAGCTAAGTTTTGGAAGATTTTTTTTTCTTTTTACAGTATGCCAATAAATGGGACAAATTTTCTGTAATGGTCACAACAAATACAAAAAGAAAGAGAATCTGAAATTCATAAACCACTAAAAAAAATTCAAAAATTAGCCCAGATGGCTTCAAGGAAGAATTCTAACAAACATGGGGGAAAATAATAATGATAATAGAACTGAACTTAAACAAACTCTTTCAAAGAACAGAAGAAGAGATCACTTCCTAATGTGTCTATTATGCCACTATACCTCTAATACCACGAGGGCATTGAAAATAAAGAAGACTTACTGGCTACCATGGTCCCTGAGCAATGATGCAAAAATCCTCACCAAAATGTCGGCAAATAGAATCCAATGATACACGCAGAATAATAACACATTATGATCTGGAATACATTAAACCCGGTAGTTTATACCAGGTCAGTTTAACATTCAAAAATCTATCAATGTAATCCACCACATTAGCTGAAAAAATGAAAAACTCATATGATCTTTTAAATAGAAATAAAAGTGTTTGATAAAAATTCAAAAGATATTCATAGCAAAAAACGTCTTACTAAGCTAAGAGCTATAAAACTTGTTTTAGTCTGATAAAATATCTATACAGATACTAAGCTAACAGAATATTTGATGGCGATCTAGTCAATACTCATCCCCTGAGTCCAAGAACAAGAAACATGTGTCTGCTAGCACTTACTCCATGCAGTGTTGTACTGGAAGTACTAATCAGTGCAAAGAGACGCAAAAACAAATGATAGAAAAACTAGGAAAAAGAAGAAGAAAACTACCTTTATGCCCAGATGACACGACTGAAAACGAAAAACCCAAGGAAAATGACAAAGAATAATTCTATGTGAATGTAGAAATAGCTCTGTATTTAAATCAATATACAAAAAGAAACTGTTATTTCTCTACAGTGGTAACACATTCCGGAAATGTTTTTTAAAAATATTTAATTGTATTCAAACACCTGATACCAAGAAAGAATTTTAACAAAGATGGACTAAAATTATAAACTGAAAACTACAAAAAGTGCTGAAAGAAATTCTCACAAAGCTAAATAAAGAGATCTGTTATGCTCTTGGATAAGAAAACTAAATAAAGACATCAGTTTTCACCAGACTGAGCTATATATTCAATGCAATCCCAACCCCCACCAAAATTCTGGCAGTGCTTTTTCCTACGGAAATTGGGAAGTTGATTTTTAAATGGATATGAAAATAAAGACTCTAGCTAAGACATCCTTGAAAAATAAAAAATAATATTAAATAACTTAAACTACCAAATTTCAACAATGACTATAAAGTCAATTATATTAATGCGATATTGGCAGTTAGACAAATAGACCCATGTGATTTATGGTAAAGATGCTGCAGACATTTAACAAAGAAATAACTGTCTACTCTAAAATGTTGGAGACATTGTAAACCCATGTTGAAATAATTAATACTGATCTTTATCTCATGCTGCAAGAAAAATAAATTCTAGATTATTAATGCAAAAGAGTTCATGTAAAAGAAAAACAACAACACTTCTGGAATTACAGTAGGATATCTTCAATACCTTGGGCTTAGGCAAATATTTGTTAAAGCGAACACAAAAGACTCCAGTCATTTTAAAAAGTAGATATAGACTTCATTAAAGTTAAGAACTTCCATTCATTTAAAGACACCTGCAAAAAGGCAAGCTACAAAATGGGAGAATATATTCACCAAGCATATAAATAACAAAGGCTTTCCATTCAGAATATATATATTTTTAAAAGCCTCTTACAAATACTAAGAAAAGTTGAACAACACAACTTTCAAAAAGAAAGGCATCAAAAAGTACTTTACAAGTAAGAATATCCAACTAATAAATAGAAACATTAAAAAGTGCTCGACATCACTATCCAACAGGAAAATGAAAATGAAAAAATAGATAAAACACACACCCAAAAGAAAGGTTAAATTATTTCAAAATGTAACAATACTAAGCTTTAGCCAAAATATAAAGTAACTGCAATTCTCAAACTTTGTCAGTAATTGTATAAACTGGTATACTTTGTACAATTACACTTGGGAAAATCTTGGCTGTACCTAGTGCAGTTAATCATACGCCTACAGCATGACTCAGCCAACCCACCTTTACCTAGGTACCCAAAAGAAATGAATGCATACATCCATCAAGAGACATGTACAAAAAAGTACATAGCAGCTTACTCAGAAGAGCCAAAAACTAGAAAAACCCAAATGCCCAACACCAGGAAAATCAACAAAAATCTCCTTGTACCCATATGATGGAATATTACACAGCAATAAAAGTAATGAATTATTGATAGACTTCATTTTGAACAATAAAAGTCATATCCAAAAGTATATACACCGTTCTGGAAAGATATAGCATGTAAACTTCTTGAGTGCTAATTTACCTCAGACACAAACACATGGATGTATTTGTATAGATTGCAATAAATGATGGATGGATAGATAGCTAGATAGATACACAGACATAGATTCAAAGAGTAGTACAATCATGATTATAGTACTTTACTGCAGTTATTTTATATCTTCCATTCTGTAATTAAAGAAATTTAGAATAGTTTCATATATAGGATAGGTTACACTATATGATATACTATAGCTGATATCTATGATAAGTTTAACAACCTATGCTTGTAAAGAAAAAAAACACTGAAGATATGAGTTAGGTTCTACACGAAAAGAAACCCATGGATTTCTCTCCCTAGCTGCTTCCTCCATTGCCTAGCTCTACCTCAACACTACTCATAGCCATCTTACTCAGTCTCTGTAGTTTCTTGGGACACAACCTTTGTTTTCTTTTCTTAAAGCACCATCATTAAAACCACACTCGTGAAGCCTGTTTTTAGAGGCAGCACACACGACCAAGCAGCACGCTATGTAAAAGACACTTGCATCCGGCTCTCATCTTAAAGCAGCGTCGGTGCCTGCTTTGCACCAGCTCTGCCAACCAGGCTCTCCGTGGGACCCGCTCTGGTTTCATCGAACTTCTTGCCTTTTCTGATCCTGTTCATTCTCCCATCTTCTCTATGTCAGTGAATGACAACTCTCTTCTTCGGTTTCTTCAGGCAAAAATGTGGCGTCAACCCGAAGCTCATCTTTTCCTTTCACATTCCACATCTAATAAGTAATAGCAATAATAATAAATGCACCGTGCCAACTGCACTTTGAAGATAACCAGATCTGATCCCCTCTCCACACACCTTTCTCTGCCACCGCTGCAGCCTCCTAACTAGTACACCCTTACTAGCTTCCATCTTTGTCCTTTCTAGAGGCTTTTTTTAGCAACACACAGTCCTGGCTGATCTTTCTAAAATATAAGTCAAAGCATGTCTTCCCTCTGCTCACACACTTTCAAGGACTTTCGTCTCTCTCTTGGAGTAGAGGCCAAACTTCTTCAAGAACATGCAGAGTCTGTTGCCTGCCCTAGATATCTTCTGACCTAACCTCCTATTGCTCATTCCTTCCAGAAGTTTTTTGTGCTATGTCCTCAGGACTGTTGTAGGATTATTACCTCTGCCAGATACACTTTATTCTCCTGGTATCTGCGTGTGTCTGCCTCACTACTTTCAAATCTCTGCTCAAATCTCACCTTATCACATAAGTTTTTCTTTTTCATTCTACACAAAAGATCAGATAGCCCATTTGTCTCTAACCACTTCTATTCCCCCTCACCTAGATTTATTTTTCTCTCTGATGAACTGCATGTGTATTAGTGATTGTCGATTTACCCGTTGGAATAAAGTTTCCATGAAGGCATGGATTTTGGCTTTATGGATGGATGGATACATTCATCTCTATTACATATAGTTATACACACACACATATTTATTGACTAAATTGACAAAATGAGCCAACCAAAAAGCCCATTAAGAAAGCCCCCAAAAGAGCCATCTTCTCCCTGAGAGGCATTCTGAAATAAATGGGGTCCAACTGTCGTACATCATAGTGATTGAAAGTGCAGTTGCAGGCACAGTCGCTGACTCATTCTTAGTCCCTGTGTAACCTGGCAAAGTTACTTCACCTGTCTGTGCCTCATGCTACTCATTCACAAAATGAGATTAATATCCATAACAATATTTTGAAAGAATCCACGTAACAGGCTTTACATAGTGTTTGGCATACAGTGAGTGCTAGGTAAATGTTCCTTATTAAAAATTTAATAGTTGTTATATGTGACCATGCAAAATGGTAAATATCAATCAGTTGAAAATCTAGAAAATAAGTAAGGGTTTGTGCCAACAATATGTTAACCACTCTAGAGGACAGAGAAGAGTAAGACATAAATTCAAGATTCTTCAAGTATTAAAAGTAAAATTTAAAGTTATAATGAGAACAATAAAACTTTTTCCAGAATAGCCAGGTTCTTAGCTCGGTCAGTACTACTTACTTCTACCTGTGGGCTGTAAATAATCCATTTTCCAAAACAAATAAAATTAGACTCAAGAAATATTAGAATCCCAAACAAGATCACAAGGCAAAGTAGCAACAACACAAATCCAGGGTATGATTACTTTTTCAAAATTAAAAGGGTTTTTCATGTTTAACACCAGACATTGTACAATACTTAAAGTATAGATCTGTATTTATATCTCAGTGGTTTATCAAACATGAAAATGAAATTTTACAGAATTGGAGTGAATTAGTTCAATAAATGCACACAGCAAAATGTAAATATTAGACGCCTACAAGTCTGTGATATGAACAACTTATTCCCTAAAAGAGAGACCTTAGCAGGACCGAAGCATGGGCCTACCAGGAGCAGTGTAGGTGGAAAAGTGACTTTCCACTCACCCAGTGTCTGTAAATACTTTGGGGAGTGCAGAGGCATTAGGAGTTGCGTGCATCTGATGGGTGGCAATCATATAACCAGTTCCTACAGTGTAGTTAGTAAGGGCTGGGAGGGTTTCAGATTCTCTTGCATTGAAAGAGGTGAGCATCTCAAAGGATCCGGAACGGGATCCCATCTTGATCAGCAACTGAAGTTGTTCAGAGAGACTTGAAGGTAAAGCAGGTTTGTCTCTTAGATTTGGGTGCAGTAGAATTTCTTCTTTTGTGTGGCTATTTTCATGCAGCTAAGGTCTTATACTCTTTGCTTATTCTAAAGAGTTTTCTGTCCTCTTCCTATGTTTGAGCAATCACCTAAATTCTCCCAACAGTCACATACATAGGTGTCAACGTGAAAATGTGCACAGATGCTCCAAATCCTGATAGACACAGGTGATAAAAACATCTGGCAACTCAAATGGAGGAATTGATTCTGGATGCCAGACATCCTTGATGAGAGACAGAAAAGGCTTTAATGTTGGGGAGGGGGGAAGTTAATTCATAAAAAGCACTTCCACTGTCCAGTGTCTTTTGTCTCCAAGGGATTTAGGACTTTATATTAAGAGAGAACCCATGGCAAAGGAGAAAACTTACATGCACAGTTTTTCTTCCCTCCCTTCTAGCCAAAGTGTCAGAATTACCTGCTTGGGCCAGCCATGCTCAAATTGAAAACGTATTTAATTAAAACATAAAACTGAGAACACAACAGGAAAAACTGCGTTTTAAATCTCTGTTTAAAAGGAAGATGAGTGTATGTATTTGATAGAGTGTTCCCTGTGAATGCTTCTATCAAGTTGTTCAAGGAAGTTGAAAACTGAAAGTTTCGCTGGGCTCGGTGGCTAGCCTGTAATCCCGTGCTTTGGGAGGCTGAGGTGAGTGGATTGCCTGAGCCTGCAGGTTTGAGACCTGCCTGGGCAACTTGACAAGGCCTCATCTCTACAGTAATCAAAAAATAAATTCACCGGGCATGGTAGCGCGTGCCTGTAGTTCCAGCTACTTGTAAGGCTAAGGTGGAAGGATCGCCAGAGCCCAGCAGGTCGAGGCTGTGGTGGCCAGGAACCTGGCACTCAGGTCTGGGCGACAGAGTGAGACTCCAACTAAAAAAAAAACCAAAAATTATATTAAGAAAACTGATAGTTTCCTTTGTTCCAGAATAGTCCTTGGTTTCCAGTAATAACAAATTGGATTGGTCTTGAGAACATCTCAAGGTCCACAGTGGACTTCTGTGGATTTGGCACTTAATTTGGGAGAAGACGTCCTTCCCACCAAAGGCAAGTCTGATAAAGGAAAGGGATGCTGGGATGGCTGGAGTCACTCTAATGACTATAAATCCTGGGGAAGGATTTCTTTTTTTTTTTTTATTTTCCTCCTAGACTGTCTTAAAAGTGTATCTTAGACCAGCATTCCAAAACTAAGGAAAGGATACTGCCAGATGCATCCACCACCAACCTGCTATTAATTGAATTTTATTAAAATGTGTGGAAAAGCTTTACCTAAAATACAGCAGGTCAAATTGCTCCTGATGACAACAGCGACATTTCCTGTATCTTGAATGAAAAGACGCAGAATTATTCAGTGCAGGGTGGGAGGTGACCTTAAACTTGAACAGGCAGAAAGGAGGAGCCCTGGATGAAGAGATGGACAGAGCCCTACCCTCCTAAAGCTCACTGTTGCTGAGTCCAACAGTGTCCTCGCCTCTGCACCCTGGAAGGCCAAAAGTCCTTCAGGTCAGTGACACTAAAACACAACCAGTTAATTTAAATCAATATCTTAATTTTAAAATGATGATTTTAAAGCAAATGTTGGTTGACCTGGAGAAAATATCGAAAATAATCTATTTCTTAAAGACACGTTTCTCTCTGTGCGTTAATTACATACAAAAATAAATGAAAAACACTGAAGTTCTTGAATCGAATAAGGTAAGCAAAAGTTATACTGCCATCACTGTTAGTTATTAAGCGAGCAGAGCAAAATAATTCACTGTAATATTAAGAAAAAAGTTGAATGAACAGACCACAAAGAAGACATTTTCAGAAAATCATTTTCCCCCATTAATCCCTATTTGACATGGATCAAAACATACCATTGGTTTTCTAAAAATGAAATATGCATGAACTCACTTACCAATTCTATGCAAAAAAAAAAGGGGGTGGGATTAAAATAAAATAACAGAATGTGTAGGAACCAAAATGTGAAAGTGTGTTTTGTCTGTGGGAGTGCATTTTTGGAACGAAGTTGCAGATCTCTTTTTAGTAGATGCCTCCTGTCTGCTGCTGAAGTACATCGGTTGAGTCATCTTTCTCTGCTTCCAACTGTGCAGATGTTGCACGGCTACGCCGATTGCCTTTTTATCAGCCCGACATCTGATCTGCTTTATTGGCAAACGCTGTCATTCACGATAGTCTTTCGCTAGTTTACTAAGTATCATATGCTGTCCAATCTCAAATTTCACTATAGAATTGTGTAGCCATCCATCTTCCAATCAACAGCATTAATATTCTCAATCTTGTCTTCTTCCTTGGAGTCTCCACAAGTGGATCCTTCTGAGTAGAGATTCCAGGTATGCTCAAGGAGCACTAAGCGGTGTGAAGAATGGCTGATAGAACATTTGGCTTCCACTAACACGCTCTCCAAGGCCCCTTCAGCCCAAATCAATTGCCACAAGTTTTATGTTTTTGTTTGTGTCAGCAGAACCCCACTTCCAGACACTAAGTTCTATCTCAGTTCTTATCACTGCATGACACATGATCCCCAGATTTAAAGCAGCAAAACTAATTTGATTGTCTGCCATGGTTTCTGTGAGTCAGGATAGTGGATGGATGGATAGATAGATAGATAGATATAGATAGATAGATAGATAGATAGATAGATAGATAGATAGATAGATAGGCAGATGATAGATTGATCGATTAGATATCGCTGCATTACATATGATCCCCAATTTTCAAACAGCAAAACTAATCTCATTGTCTGCCATGGTATCTGTGAGTCAGGAACTCAGAAAGAGCTCCAGTAGATGGATGGATGTATAGATAGATAGATAGATTAGATAAAGGTAGTTAGATAGATAATGGATAGATAGATAATACATACATAATCTACATATCTATGTATTCCATATATAGAAATAATATTTATTTCATATATATATATATATGTGGACATTTATTATGAAAATTGGCTCACATGACTATGAAGGACAAGAAGTCCCGCAATATGTTGTTGGGAAGCTGGAGAGCCAAGGAGGCCATGCTGTCATTAATTCTGAGTCCAAAGGCCTGAGAACCAGGGGAGATGATGATATAACTCCCAATCTGGGGCTGAAGACCTGAAAACTGGAGGTATCACTGTGCCTCCACTGTAAGACTCACAGTCCAAAGGTCCAAGAACCAGGAACTCTGATGTCCCGAGGGCAGGCGAAGATGGATGTCCTGGGTCAAGGAACGAGGAGATTTGCCCTTCCTCTCCTTCTGTTTTATTCCATCCCTTCACAGATTAGGCGATGCACTTACATGTTAGTGAAAGAAGATCTTCTTGGTTGAGGCTGTTGACTCAAACTCTGATCTCTTCAGAAACACCCCAAATAGTGACTTTCCAGTTATCTGTCCACCCCACTCAAGTGGACACATGAAATTAACCATCACACCAGGGATCTCCTTTCTCATGCAGTCTCAGGATTTCTTCATGTTTTCTCTGCCTATGAACTTGTTTGTGCTTCCTTGCCATGTGGCAACCACGGGGTGGTTGGGACTATTTATGGGGTGGCTTGGAGCTCCAATAAACAACGTGGAAGTTGCGTTTTATTTTAATGCAGCCTCAAAGTCATGCATTATCATTTCAACAGCACTCCTTTGGTTGCAAGCGAATTATAAATACACTCAGATTCCAGAAGAGGGAAATTCAACTCTAGTTCTAGTTGAAAATGTTCTAGACACCCATATGGGGTAAAAGGCATTCTTGTAACCATCTTAGGAAAAGAAAATCTGACATAGGGTCTGACTATGGAAGGCCTCTTTTGCTGGGCCATCAAGTTCAATAATTTAAAAATATGGACTTAAGCCAGGCTCAATGGCTCAGCCTGTCATCCTGTGCTTTGGGAGGCTGAGGTGAGTGGATTGCCTGAGCCCGCAGGTTCGAGACTTGCCTGGGCAACTTGGTGAGACCTCATCTCTACAATAAACCAAAAAATTAGCCAGGCGTGGTAGCGCACGCCTGGAGTTCCCGCTACTCGGAAGGCTGAGGCGGAAGGATCGCCGGAGCCCAGCAGGTCGAGGCTGCGGTGGCCGAGAGCGGCCGCTGCACTCCAGTCTGGGCGACAGTGAGACTCCAACTCAATAAATAAATAAATAAATAAATAAATAAAATAGCGACTTAGTGTCAAGATTAGTTGAGAGTACATGCAATTTACTCAAATAATGATTAAAGCTATCAAAACTGAAATAAAAACACTTTAAAATAATGTAGAGCTCAAGTAAGGTTATCGCTAGTAACACTTGTTTACATGAATATTTAGAAAGAAAGGGGTGAAATTTTTTTAACTAATAAATAGTTTTACATATTGTAAAGCCAATTTTATTTATGCCAAAGCCTAATAGGATGTATATAAGATGTGGACACTGCCCTAGTCTGTTTTAAGGTGGGAAAATGTTGAAGACTGCTATTGCAGCCGATGAAGAGCCATCGAAAACTTGAATGTCCACATCAGTCCCTGTCTTTCAACCTTAAATGTATCATCACTGAGGCCAAATATAATTTTTATTCATCCTTTTCGCTAATATAAGGGGAGACCGCAAAAAACCTGGAATTATTTTTTGAAAGGCCGGCCCCTTAGAGTACAGGATTCCCCCGCTAGGTCCGTGTTCTAGAAATCCATGGGCATCGGTGTCCTGGCTGTTGTGAGAGACCGTGTTTGGCTTTAATGATGTTTTCTAAGATTCTTCAAAAGTATTTGCCCATTTAATGGTGGGTGACGCGCGCGTGCATCCGACTACACTGCACTGAGAGTTCAGCAGTTTGGGCCCAAACGGGATGCCTCCCAGGCCTCACTCTCCCTAGCCATCTGATCCTGCCGCAAGTGACTCTTTCTTTATCTCCTCTGGGTGAAGAAAGCCCTCCAAGGGAAACATCTTGCCAACGTGGAAGAAGCGAAGCCAAAAATGGCACCAGCACTAGAAGACATCGAAACTGACAAGCTCAAAACCTGTTTTGAGCTGTGGAAAATGCATCCAGATGGATGTATTCCATCAAACGGAGAGTACTTTGAAGGCAACTGAAGCTTAAACATACGAAGATAAACACTTTTTTACAAAGAAATTCCAGTCGTTTGAGGGTCCCCACCTTAGAGTGCTACTATTTCCTTTACCTAGGGTGGTTATTCCAAACTTTTGCCACTGTCCTCAACTCCTTAATTCGCCTTGCCCCAGTTCATTTTCCCAGCAGACCGTTTCGACCCATTCTTTCCTTTCTCTCAGTTCACAGTGTGCCGTCAACCACTGACCTGCACCAGACACTTCAGAGTCTCCCCACAACTCCTCCGACCCTTCGCCCTCTAACCATCCGTTCTCAAGTCACACACATTCCCGACGCCTAAAACGCCTCTTGGATCCTCTTTGCTCTTGTCCAATCCTTCAATATCCTTTCCATGACATCTAGCTTGTCCTCTTACCTCTAGTCTCTGTTCTTCACTCAAACCTCTGTTTTGCCTCCTTGAATGTTGTTTTCCAACCCAGTAGTATATCGAGAAGACTTTCATTTACATGATACCAGTAACATTTAAAAGCTGCTTACTTCATTTCAGACTTCTCAATCTGTCGGCTTCAGCAGTGCAATTGTGAGCACAAATCATCACCAGCACTGGATTTTATTCTATCTGTTAAAAACAGTGAGGCTGTTGTGGCAGAGAGGATAGGAGTGGAAGTGGAAATCATTATATTACATCTACTTCGAAGATCTTCATTGTAAGTAGAGTAGAAGCACAAAGGAACTAAGTATAATGAAATGTATGAAGCTGAACCCCAAGTTGGAGCTAACACCTCCCCTGGTATTAGTAAACTTTATCGACTTTCTAGAAATATATTTTTCAGGATTTATATACTCCTGTTTTTCCATTTTTAACATTCTGTAATAATCTTTGCTAATATTTGTGTTTATATATGCAAAGATTATCTCAGTGGGATGACACAGTTAATGAATAAAACTTAAAATAGCATCATGATACCTTATCACAAATCAAGAATCTCAAAATGGTAAGAGGAAGAGGGAAAGAATCTTCTGACGCTTTGGCTTTAACCAAACCTTTGAGTACTCAAAACATACCTTCTGCAATCTGATTCTTTTAGACTAATTTCTTATTCTTTTCCTCGCCACAAAAAGAATGCTATGTACTGACTGCAATGAACTGTTCACCATTTCCCAAGCACGCCATAGAAATTTTTTGTCTCTTTATATTTGTTTTTACTATTCTCTCTTCTTAGAAACTAATTTTGCTTCAACCATGACCGAGTGACATAATTCTGTTTACCTACTTCAACTAGCTACAATATGGAGCTTTTGCTGACAGGATAGACATTATTAATTTTATCTTTCTAAGGCTATTAGGGCATTTTAGTCTTCCACAAGTATGACACTTAGACCTAGATCACAGAAAATACTGAAACAATATCTAGAGACTGTCCGTGAGATACTTTGAACCCAAAGTGAAAACCTTCTAGGTCTAGGAAAACTACTAGTATTGGGAATTGGTACTCACCACTATTCATGTTCTCTAAAACCAGCAAGTAATTCAGGGGCAGCAACTATTCAAACAAGGAACTTCTGAGGTACTCAGACCATGATTTGACAGAAAAAAAGAGTTCAGAAACAAATGAAGACAAAAGAGTGAATGCATTGATTAATCTGGAATAAGGCGCATCAACTTTGAAATGAAATTAGAATGAGAAACACATTTTCACACAGATACTGTATAACACATACACATTCTGTAACATAATGTGTAAATCGGAAGGTTTAGTTTACAATATATAATTAAGATTGTATTTACATATCATCATGTATAACCATATAGCATACAGTACAACTCACCATACAAAATATGTGATGCAAACCTCTCCTTAAAATTGTTGCTTTAAGAAACTACATTTCGTCATTGAAGCTGCTGAGACTCAGTGGCCCAGGATCAGAAACATGCCCAGCATCAAACGTCCAACCGTTGGTGGCACCAGCACTGAAAATCAGACCTTCTGACATCATGTTTTTCAGGTTTCCTTCATCACACTACCCTGTTGCCAATGTGAATAGACGCCCATTAGTTAAGCACTACAGTTAGACAGATGCGGATTCATTTTCAGGTGCAGTCAAAGCACGACAGACAGTTGTGACAAGTCCGCACAATGCCAGAGACAGCTTGGGCACACACGGCACCACGTGTACAGCACACAACTGATCCCTGATCCGAGAAATGTGCAAGGCTTAGATAATTGCTTTTCCCAGTTCTTCATCCACAACCAAGTAAAAGTCACCGGCAGGCACTAAGTTGCCAAGAGATAGATGCTTTTCAGCAGGAGAAGCAGGCACGGAAATAAATAGCTTACACTGTATGGAGGTTACCTCTAATCTACAGAACCCTAGAGATTTAAAGTAAAAAATGTGTAGCTTGATACCTAGGTTACAAATCTGATCAAAAAGAGGTGTGGAACTACTGTCAGAGAGGCAACTACTGTCAGAGAGAAAAAGACATGCTGTCTTTCTTCTTTCTAAAGGAACCCTATATTATTGTAGCATAAAAATTAATAAATAAAATTTAAAACAACACTAAAACTGAATTTTTTCTGTAAAGCATAGTTGATTTTTATCCTGGTCTGTAGAATGGTTCTGCACCATGCAATTTGACTGACCAGACAAGAAATAAGACTCTCAGTGTGACTAGTAATTTGAATAAAGAACGTCATGACCCTTTGGGTTTAACCCCACCTTTAAGTCACAATAATCATGATTAAACTCCCAACAAAAGGATACAGTAATAAGAAAAATAAGAAAATGACGGCAAGGTAAAAACGAACTACAGTTTAGAGAGCATTAATGGTGTAGTCTTAAATATTGCTAAATATATAAATTGGGTAAAAAAACAAATAGAAGAGAATAACTTTGGTGAATGTTAAATCTGCTAGAGTAATATTCGACTCTAAAAGTAGAATTGTCATATAAGTTTGGAAATATTTATTGAGGTATTGTAAAATAAAGGGCCAGATCCCTATATGACAACGGCAAGAAACAAACTAAAAATAAAGGATACCGATCTTTACTTTCTCAAACTTTTTAATGAGGGAATATGGCATGATTCAATTACTTTGTATAGCAACTCCATAGAAATTTTTTTGCCCTTAGAGATATTTAGAATCTGGTACACTACCTGTCCAGTGTCCTTAAAAACAAAGAGAAATAAAACCAAGATAAGATTTCAAACAATTTCAGCTGGCCCATTACCGTGCCAAAAAATGTATACACATTTTAAGAGATGTTATCTATGTATTACTTTTCGAAGTTGAATTAAATCACGGCAGCGATGTGTAGTATGACATTCATTAAACCATTCTTCCACCATTTTCTTTGATTATCCTGCCTGTCTCATGGTGGTGCTAGCATTCATTTGATTAATGCCATTTTTTGAGCGAATGTCATACTTAAAATGTGTGCACATTTTTTGGCACCGCTTATAGTTCAACCTACAAGAAATCATTTTAACCTATAAGGAATGTTCTAAGGTATATACTTCCAACAACAACGGTCCTTAACTTCTGGAAGTTGCAAAATACCTCTGCTAAAGAAGCCTCTGAGAGAAAACAGAAGGGTGGGCAAGTTATACATTTGGGAAATCTACTCACTTACTATATAGATTTTTTTTTAAAGGTTCACTCCCAAATAAAGGAAAAAGACACCATTTTAGGGTCATTCACATGGTAGATATAATTAACAACTACATCAAGACCCAAGAGGAAGTTGGCTAATTACACTGGTATCTAACAAACCATCCTCTATAAAATCAAGACATCTGCTATCATAGCAAATTGTGCAAAAATGTGTACTTTTTTGGTAGCCCTCTCTCTTGAAGTCAACCCTTCCTTTAAATTGCTCTTTGATATTTATAACCACAGCTTTGCAGCCTCATATGGCAAGACATGATGGTGTAATGGGTGGTTGAGAAGATGAGCTCTGGAATAAGAATACCTAGGTTCAAGCCGGGCTCGGTGGCTCAGCCTGTCATCCCGCGCCTTTGGGAGGCCGAGGTGAGTGAATTGCCTGAGCCCGCGGGTTCGAGACCCGCCTGGGCAGCGAGACCTCATCTCTACAATAAATCAAAAAATCAGCCGGGCGTGGTAGCGCATGCCTGTAATTCCGGCTACTTGGAAGGCTGAGGAGGAAGGATCGCTGGAGCCCAGCAGGTCAAGGCTGCGGTGGCCGGGAGCGGCCACTGCACTCCAGGTTGGGTGACACAGTGAGACTCCAACTCAAAAAAAAAAAGAATATCTAGGTTCAAAGCAAGGCTCAAGCATCCCACTTTCTAACTGCAATATTGGCCAGTACTTCTAGGTCTCAATTTCTTCACTTTTATCATTCTATTTTGTTTTAATCTCTGAAAGAGAGAAAAAAGTGTCTGTCTCTTAGGGTTAGTTTAACAATGTGATTTTAAAAATACGTGTAGAATGCTTAGCATATTGCCTGAAATAAGTGCTTAATAAAATTTCATTACTTGTATTACTCTTATTCAAAAAAGACTTCAGCTCTCAAAATATATTTGGCTTAAAATGCACCATTACCACAAATAGTAGTGGAATGTTTATCGTGTGCTAAATATTCAGAATCAGGGCCCTTCCCAGACACTTCTACGTGGAACAAAGAAAGATGCCCTTAGAGATATTTAGAATCTGGTACACTACCTGTCTAGTGTCCTTAAAAACAAAGAGAAATAAAATCAAGAAAAGATTTCAAAAAGTTTCAGCCGACTCATTACCATGCAAAAATAGACATTATATATTCACCAGATTTGAAAAAAAAATGAAAATATTTGTGCTTAAAATATGACATTCCACAAGTCTTCTTTTCCCTTCTAGCTGATATCCCTGTGACTGATAGCTATGGTACAAAGCACACAAACACTTCTCCCAGGACATGAGATACAACCTAAGCTAGAGAATTTTAATGTTTGCTGCATCTCCTGAGTTGATATTTGAGTTGTATGTTTGAAAAAAATATTTAAGCCTGTTTAATATTTAACATGATCTTGACAGGTCTGCCAGTCTACGAATTTCATGGGTCACTGAACTACAAGTTTTTCTTATTGTCTTCCTCCTTTTACCATACATGTCAAGTACACGTCAACACCTGACACAAAAATTATAATTACTACTCAGCCACTTGCTACTCTATGCACCCAACCACAATACATTTCATCGTCCAATTTTACCTTGGTGGAAATCAATTGAAATATTCTGGTGTCTGTCTCTCTCTCTCTCACTGTCTCTCTTACTTTTATTTCTCAAATGATTACATTCATTTCTCTGACCAAAGAAAAATAGATCCAGCCATTCAGCTCCCATAGCCATCACTTAGTTTCTATTATCCATTCTATTATATGGAAAAAGAAAACACATTCACAAGAAAGATCATCAGGAGAATGAAAATGAATGGAAATAGAAAGCGGGAAGTAAGACAATAAATTCTACAGAGATTTTGAGGGTGGTAAGATCTCAAGCAGTGTCTGAAGGAGACAAAAATCTTAAGTCTGGCAGTAAATGCAACCTCTTAGTTTGTTGGTCAGCAAATTTATCAAGCATCATAGCCATTCTCTGAATTAGTATGATTCAAGAACACCCATAGAAATGTTTTCCAGCATTTAAAGCCCTAACAGATGGTGAACCTATCTATATGCACATTAATGTGAGTTGATATATGCTTGTGGGAAATCAGCGTTATAAAGTGGTATACCCACAGGCAGCCTTCCAACATTGTAATGCTCATTTAGACTCTTATTTCCTTTATAAATAAAACATAGTTTTCTATACTTTTTAAGAAGCAGCAACAATACCTAAAGACCTAGCAAGTTTTCAAAATCAAAAATATATAAATTGACTTAGCGAAAAATACAAATAATAAACATTGAATATTTCTTTCTCCTCAAATATTTGCTTATATCTAGCTCTGTGTCCTGCTATCTCTCAGTTGATCATTCACAAAAAGAAAATATTCTTTCCCAAAATCAGTCTGCCATTTATGTTCATATCTTTTCATCTCCCTTAAGAAGGCGATCTGTTTACAGGCATCTCATTTAAGGACCATTCTTAAATAAGATGTGGAAGGAATTAAGAATGAAGGAAATTGATCTGATCTAATTTGATGTAACATAAGCCAAGTGGTTTATTATAGACAAATCCCCTCAACTGTGAGTTCTTGCCCACTAAAGGAAGTTTCATATAAATTATTACATGAATGGGGAGATGTAAAAATCTGGCAGACACAGCCACCACAATATTAATTTTCTTTCTGGAATTCCAAAGTACAACGATGGGCCTATGTAGCAGAATTGACCAGGCAGAGGAAAAAAACTCAGGGCTTGAAGACAAAAATATTGAATTAAACTAGTCCTACAAAAGCAAGGAGAAAAAACTCAAAAAAGAAAGAGCAAAGCCTACAGAAGATGTGGGGTTATATAAAAAGACCAAATCTAGCCGGGCTCGGTGGCTCAGCCTGTAATCCCATGACTTTGAGAGGCTGAGGTGAGTGGATTGCCTGAGCCCGCGGGTTCAAGACCTGCCTGGGCAGCAAGACTTCATCTCTACAATAAATCAAAAAATCAGCCGGGCATGGTAACGCATGCCTGTAATTCCAGCTACTCGGAAGGCTGAGGCAGAAGGATCGCCAGAGCCCAGGAGGTGAGGCTGCAGTGGCCAGAAGGGGCCACTGCACTCCAGTCTGGGTGACCAAGTGAGACTCCAACTCAAAATAAATAAATAAATAAATAGACCAACTCTATGACTGATTTGTATCCCCAAAACAGAAAGGCAAGTGGAGAATAATCTGGAACAAGTGTCCCAAGATGTCATTCTAGAAAATGTTTCCTGTCTCACTAGAGAAGTGAGCTTCCAAACATACAAGATTCAGAGAACCTCTGCAAGGTATTGCATGAGAAGACCATTCCCAAGACACATAATCTGTTACCACAAGGTAGGCATGAAAGAAAAAATCCTAAAGGCAGCTAGAGAGAAAAGACAGACCACCTACTGAGGAAGATACATCAGAGTTGCTGCAAACTTCTCAGCAGAAACCCTAAAGGTATTGGAGTCCCATCTTTAACATTCTTAAGGATAAGCAATTCCAGCCAAGAATTTTCTACTCCCCCAAACTAAACTCCATAAATGATGGAGAATTAAAATCCTTCCCAGACATTCAGTCCTTAAAAGAATACACCATCTCCTTACCAGCTCTTCAGGAGATGCTTAAGAAAGTTCTGAGCACAGAAACTAAAGAATGGTTGCCCCCATTGTAAGAGTGCAGGCAAACAAAGTGTTAACAGAGTATACAGATTATCACCCCCCAAAAAAAAACTTAAAGAAAAGAAAAGAAGTAAAACAACCTCCTAAGAGCATTATGACAGGAATAAACCCTCACATATCAATTTGTGAAAATGAATGGCCTGAATTGTGCCACTAAAAAGACACAGAGTAGTAACCTGGATAAAGTAACATATTCTGCTGCCTCCAGGAAACCCATTTCATCTCTAAGAACACCCACAGGCTCAAAGTAAGGGGCTGGAGAAAGATCCTCCAGGCAAATGAAAAACAAAAAAGAGCAGGGTGGCTATTCTTATAATCAGACAAAACAGACTTCAAACCAACACAAGTTTTAAAAGTACACAGAAGGACACCATATAATGATAAAATGCTCCATCCACCAGCAAGAAATATCCATCTTAAATATATATATGCCCTCAACACAGGAACATCCAGATTTATAAAACAATTGCTATATAAACTAAAAGAGGACATAGACACACAATCATAGTCAGAGACTTTAACACCTCACTAACAGTCCTAGACAAATCACTGCAAAAAACCAGCAAGGAGATCCAGAACCTCAAGTCAGCACTCAACCAATTGAACCTAATAGACATCTATAGAATGCTCTACCCAACAAATATAAAGTATACATTGTACACATCAGCACATGAACCCCAAGACTAATCACATTCTCAGGCATAAATCAAGTGTGAACAAATTTCAAAAGGTTGAAATAATCCCAAGCATCCTCTTAGATCACAAGGGAATAAAAATTTCATGACCATCAAGAAACCCCCAAAACTTCCAAAGACATGAAAACTAAACAGCATGCTTCTGAATAACAAGAAAGAGCTGATACCAATCCTACTGAAAGTATCCCAGGCAATTGAGCAGGAAAGAATTCTCCCTAGCTCATTCTGTGAAGCAAATATCATACTGATACCTCAAAGTGGTAAAGACCCAACAAGGAAAGAACATCACAGTCCAATTTCCAGGATGAACATACAGGCAACAATTTTCTACAATATTCTGGCAAATCATATCCAAGAGTACATTTTAAGGATAATCTGTCATGATCAAACAGGCTTCATTCTTGAGATATAGGGATTGTTCAACACTCACAAATCTATGAGCACAATTCAGCATACTAAGAGGAGTAAAACCAAGACCACATGATTATCTCATTGACATAGAAAAAGCATTTGATAAAATCTGGCAACTCTTCTTGATAAAAACCCTCACACACCTAGGCATTGAAGGAGCACTTCTCAAAACAAGAAGAACCATCTATGATGAACCTGCAACCAGTATCATGCTTAGTGACCAGGAACTGGAAGCATTCCTGCTAGGAACAAGACAAAAATGCCCACTCTCACTTCTCTTATACAACATAGTACTGGAAGTCTTAGCCAGAGCAATCAGGCAGTAAAGGAAAGTAAGGGTATCCAAATAAGAAAAGAAGTTAAGTTATCCCTCTTTGCAGACAATATGGTTCTATACTTAGAAAACCCTAAAGAGTCTGTCAGAACCTGCTCGCACTAATAAACAACTTTGGTAAAATCTCAGGACACAAAATCAACACACAAAAGACAATGCATTTCTATACACCAACAACAAGCAGGCTGAAAACTAAACCAAATAAAAACCAAATTCCATTCACAATAGCCATACAAAAAATGAAATATTTGATCCACTAAATCAAACAAGTGAAAGACCTTTAGAATGAGAACTACAAAACACTGCTCAAATAAATCAAGAATGATACAAACAAATGTACAATATGGAAATTTATATGGAAGCAAAAAAGAGCATGAATAGCCAAAACAATCCTCAGTAAAAGGAACAAAGCTGGAAGCATCATACCTCTAGACTTTAACTTTAATACAGGGTTGCAGTAACCAAGGCAGTATGGTATTGGTACAGGAATAAGCACATAAATCGATGGAACAGGACAGAGAATCTGGAAATAAAAAACATAGTCCCTCAACCAACTCATCATTGACAGTCATGAATAACAAAGCTTAGGGAAAGGAAACCATATTTAGCAAATGGTGCTGGGAAAACTGGCTAGCCATGAGCAAAAGAATGAAACTCACCTCCTACCTATCATCACATACAAAAAATAACTCAAAATAGATCAAAGACTTGAATGTAAAACCTCAAATTATAACACTCTTAGAAGAAAACATAGAGAACACCCTCTTGGACAGCAGCACAAGATGTGAATTCATAGCCAAGACTCCAAAAGCAAATACAGCAAAATCTAAGATTGACAAGTTAAACCTTATCAAACTGAAAAATTTTTGCATAGCAAAAAAAACCTATCAAGAGAGTAAAGAGACAAGTCATGGAATGGGAAAAAAATATTCACAAGCTACGCATCTGACAAAGGCCTAACGTCGAGGATCTCCAAGGAACTCAAACGAAGTGAAAGGAAACGAACAACCCCATTAAGAAGTGGGCAAGTAGCCAGGCTCGGTGGCTCAGCCTGTAATCCCGTGCCTTTGGAGGCTGAGGTGAGTGGATTGCCTGAGCCCGTGGGTTTGAGACCCGCCTGGGCAGTGAGACCTCATCTCTACAATAAACCAAAAAATCAGCTGGGCATGGTAGCGCATGCCTGTAATTCCAGCTACTTGGAAGGATCACCAGAGCCCAGCAAGTCGAGGCTGCGGTGGCCGGGAGCGGCCACTGCACTCCAGTGTGGGCAACAGAGTGAGACTCCAACTCAAAAAAAAAAAAAAAAAAAAAGAAGTGGGCAAGTGACATGAACAGACACTTCTCAAAGGATGACATACAAACAGCCAACAGACACATGAAAAACACTCAGCCTCACTATCATCAGAGATATGCAAATCAAAACTACAATGAGATACCACCTGACACTGGTAAGGATGGCTGTCATAATTAAGTCAAAAAACAAGCATTGGCATGACTTCAGAGAAAAGGGGTCACTTCTACACTGTTTGTGGGAATGTAAGCTAGTTCAAACCCCATGGAAAGCAGTATGGCTATTTCTCAAAGAACTACAAATTGAGCTTCTATATGATCTAGTAATCCCTCTTCTGGGAATATTCCCAGAGGAACGTAAATCACTCTACCAAGGAAACACCAGCACACGCATGTTTATTGCAGCATTGTTCACAATAGCAAACACATGGAACCGATCCAGATGCCCATCAAAACTGGGTAACAAAATGGGGTACACACACACGACGGACTATTATGCGGTCATAAAGAAGAGCAAAAATGTGGCCTTCACAGTAACTTGGATGCAGCTCGATACCATCAGAGTTCACTAAGTGAACTATCACAGAAACAAATAATTGAACACCACATGTTCTCTCTCACTTATAAGCAAGCCTGATCACTGGTCAAGCTCGCACAAGAGTGGGATTGGCAGATGCTGGACTGCTGGGGAGGGGAGGATGGAGGACGGAGGGGAGCCCGTGGCAACACAAGGGGTACTTGGTCCCCTACCAGGGGAGAGAGGGCCAGTTAGAAGCCCAAACTTCACCCGCATGCAACCAACTTATGTAGTAAATCCCCACTTGTACCCCACAACTCTAAAATTTAAAACATAAATAAAAGAAATAAAATCATGCCAAGGACTTCATCCGTCAAATTATTTTACCATATGAATTATAAACATGACTAGATCATATGATTATTTATTCTGCAGTAGATACTGGTATCAGTCCCGTTTTGTAGATGAGGAAACTAATTCTTCAGAGTGGTAGCTGCTCTGCCCAAAATCACTCAGGTAGGCATTAATGGAGTACAGGTCAAAATCCAGATCAACTGACAGACAGCAAGAAGATCTCACAGCTCAGAAACCAGCCATGTGCAATTAAGCTTCTCATGCCCACAAAGGCTGCATTCGTCCACGCCTTCTGGCTTTTCTCGTGAGAGAGCGTACAGTGAAACCTATGATAGCAACAGAAGGTCCCGTTGAGCCTGGCCTGTCTGTAGCCTTGCTCCTCAAGTGCAGCCCACAAAGCAGTAACAAAAGCATCGTCCGGGAGCTCGCTAGACACGTCGAAGGCCAGCCCTCCCCCTAGACCTTCTGAGTAAGAGTCTGTGTTCTAACATGATTCCCAGGGGCTTCCGATGCACTCTAAACCTCACAAAGCACTGGGCTGCACGGCCTTGGTGGTACCTCATCGCCAGCCTGTTACTTATTCCCAAACCTTGGTCTGCCAGTTCTCTCACTTCCTTTAGAGACTTGAAGTTGGAGTTAGGTAGACCTCAGCACTGTGGAAACTTGCGAAGCAGATGCAGTTTTCCACGTGCGTATGAGAAAAGTAACTCATTCTTTCGAGGGCTGCTACGGAAATTAAGAGAAATCATGGAGACACTTGAGCATACACACCCTAGGTGCCCAATAAGTGTCAATTCCCTCGTCTCCCGTTCAGCTCTGGCATCACCATGTGCCGCCATACTCTCTTGCTCCCGTACACCTGACCTCAGCTCAGGCCGCCTTCCATCGTTTTCCAGTCCGGATTCTAGTTCTCACTGCCCCCTTTCCCATCCCCAAACGGAGTTTCCCTCGGTGCTCGGCCTGGCCTGCCACTCCCATCCCTCTCCAGACGGCATCCCAGAGTCGCATGTCCACGATGGCGCGTGTCCAGAGAGGTGGCGTGTGGATGGCCAGTTTAGCAAAGTGCTGTTTTGTTTGCAGGCTCTTGCACCGACCTGCCTGCCTCCAGGGGTACCTGTCGTCTCCACTGGGCCACAGACCTTTCACCGCCCTGGTCTTCCTCCAGCCACATTCACAGAAGCAAGTTTCCTGCCACATTCCTGTAGGTATTTGAGTCGGTGAGTTTTCACATTTCAACTCCTCTCGTGTCTGTTTTTACTTACTGTGGAGAACAAAAAGGGAAAATCGTTTAACCCCCTGGCTCATCACAGACAGAGGTCTCTGCTCAGACACCCGCAAGCCCCCGGGATGACTCTCTCAGTATCTTGTCTTCTGCTGCCCGCTAAGGGTCTCTGCTCACTTTGCCCGCTGGCCTTGGTCCATGGCTCTTCAAAACCATCAAAAGTCGTTGTTCTGACTTCATAGTGCAGTGTGTGGAGTGAACCCAGGTATAATTACCAAGTTTCCTATTGGAAAGGATGACGGAAGCATCAAATACACTTCCCACAGCAAAGCACTTCTTTCATGAGGTCCTTCCCATAGCACTGATCGAGCGTTCTCGAAAACACATCACTTGTCCATCCAGAGTCCCACTAAACAGTACTGTTATAGCCACATGATCCAGCCTTGGTCATGAGAGGAGGCCCCAGAGGAAAGAATGGCTAGTTACTCACAGAAAGTGAGCAGGAAATAACGTGACTGAGGATATGCAACTGAAAAAAGAGCTGGACTCTTTGAGGACATGATAACAGCTCAGCATGGCTAAAGAGTTGAACGTTGAGGGCAGGAGTGGGTTGGAGGATGACAAGATGACCAAGTTTCTATTTTGGGTACATATGGTGGAAGAATTAACTGAAGGCAAAAAAGAAAACCAATACACTGAACTAGGCCATAATTTAAAATTAGTGCTTTTCTAAAAGCATCATTAAGAAAATAAAAAGGGAAACCACAGACTAGGACAAAATAATCGCAATGCATACACCTGAAAAATGATTTATTTCTAAAATATCCAAGAAACTTTTACAATTCCATCAAGCAAGCAAGTCAATAAGAAAATCAGCGAAGGCCCGGCACAGTGGCTCAGGCCTGTAATCCCAACACTTTGGGAGGCGGTCGCGAGAGGATTGCCAGAGCTCAGGCGTTCGAGACCAGCCTGGGCAACTTGGCGAGACCTCATCTCTACAATAAATCAAAAAATCAGCCGGGCGTGGTAGCGCATACCTGTAATTCCGGCTACTGAAAAGACTGAGGCAGAAGGATCGCAGGAGCCCAGCAGGTGAGGCTGCGGTGGCCGGGATCGGCCACTGCACTCCAGTCTGGGCGACAGAGTGAGACTCCAACTCAAAAAATAATAAATAAATAAAAATAAAAGATAGGTGAAGATTTGAACAGACACTTCACCAAAAAACAAATGTATATATGTATACAATGACACATGAAAGTATGCTTAAAATCTTTAGTCATCAAAATAACAATAATTAAAACCATGAGGTACATGACACTAATTGCAATGGCAAATTTTTTAAAGAGAGAGACTAATACCATGTTTTGGCAAGGGTATGAAACAACTGGAAATCTCATACATATATGTCCAGAGGAAATGTAAAATAGCGCATCCTCTTTAGAAAACAGTTTTGCAGTTTCTTATAAATTCAAAAATACGCTTACCGTATAACTGAACTATTCCCCTTAGGTATTCATGCAAGAGAAATAAACACATATGCCCACACAAAGACCTATAAGCAAATGTTCAAAACAGCTTTATTCAGAATGGCCAAACCCAAATAGGCTACAAATAGGTTAATTATGGCATATTTAGACAATTAAATACTACACATCAATTACAAAATGAATTATTCAAACACACAACTAAGTGCATCTAAAAAATAACCACTTTGCTAAGCAAAAGAAAATGCACAAACATGTACATGCTGAAGATTTCATTTCCTATGAAACTCTAAAAATGGCGAATCCAATACACGAGGGGAGACCCCCAAAAAACAAGGATTATTTTCCCGAGAGCAGGCCCCTTTGTCGTAAGGCTTCTCCTACTAGGTAAGCGGTTTTTTGGTTGTTGTTGATGACGCTGTTGTTTTATTTTCTGAGTTGGAGTCTCACTCTGTCGCCCATCAGCATCCGTGTACTAACTAACATTGTTGTGAGAGACTGTGTTCAGCTTCAGTGAGTTTTTTTCTTTTTTTTGGAGATTCTTTTAATGTGTGTGCCCAGTTCTTGGTGGGTGATTTACAAGCATACCTGCCCATACCATGCTAAGTATTCAGCAGTTTTTGGCCAAAAACAACATGACCGCCCTGCCCCACCTTCCGTATTCACCTAATCTTGCCCCAGTGACTTCCCCCTCCCCAGATGAAAAAAGTCCTCAAGGGAAAAGTTTTGCTGATGTGGAAGAGGTGAAATAAAAAATGTCAAAAGCACTAGAAGATATCAAAATTGGCAAGTTCAAAAACCGATTTGAGCAGTGGAAAAAGCTTCTCCAAAGGTGTATTGCATCAAACAGAGAGTATTTTGAAGGTGACTGAAGTTTAAACATGTAAGAATAAATACACAATAATTTAATAAGTAAATTCCAGGTTTTTGGGGGTCCCCCCGTGGATAGATAGTAATGGAAAGCAAATCAGTGGCCCCTCTCCCCAGTGGGACTGATTAAGTAGGAAGAGACAGGGGATCTTTTGAAGGTGATGGGAACTTTCTGTATCTTGATTGTGATGGTGATTACATGATGAGTTAAATTTGTCAAAAATCCTTCCATATACACTGTACACTTTAAAAAGGGTGTATTATAGCTGGGCTTGGTGGCTCAGCCTGTAATCCCGCGCTTTGGGAGGCTGAGGTGAGTGGATGGCCGGAGCCCGCGGGTTCGAGACCCGCCTGGGCAACTTGGCGAGACCTCATCTCTACAATAAATCAAAAATCAGCCGGGCCTGGTAGCGCACGCCTGTAGTTCCAGCTACTTGGAAGGCTGAGGCGGAAGGATCGCCGGAGCCCAGCGGGTCGAGGCTGTGGTGGCCGGGAGCGGCCGCTGCACTCCAGTCTGGGAGACAGGGTGAGACTCCAACTCAAAAAAAAAAAAAAAGCGTGTATTATATTGTTTACATCAATAAAGTTGACTTAAAAAACAGAGATATTTGCAAAAGGACAGGATGGCGTCAATATACTCAATGAGCAGCTGCTGTAACACTGCCTTGTTCTGTCATATTCTCCTAACATCACTTGACTTGCCTTCTAATCACTAGCCAAGTACAGAGCCAGTTGCTCAGAGATAGCTATTGAAAATTGTCTTACAACCCCCTTCCCAACTTGTCTTGTAAACAAATTAACCTAATCAGCCCTCCATGGCCCACATGATCCAGACCCCATCAACATGGCAACTGTTATGTGACTGACCCACCCATCTGCCTGCCGTCCATCACCTGATGTCAGTACCTGTGCTTATCTGTCCCCTTCGTGATGACATGGAACAGACCACCTCCCAGTCATGACCTGCCGTCATCAAAGGGAAGGACCTGCCCTCATCAAAGGGAAGGTTGGAAAGCATCCAACTTCAAGCAGCCCTTCGTCATTGTTTTGTTAAACTCTGGTATGTCCACGTGGCTATTTGCGCTATGGCGGCCATTTTTGCTAGCTTTGCCCTTTTCCTCTACCTTCTTGGGCCTTGGGGAAGTGAATGTCCAGTCTGTGTCTCTCTCTCTTTCTCTCTCTCTCTCTCTCTCTCTCTCTCTCATTTACTTTCTAAATTAACTGTATTTTCCGAACTAACTTCTGTGCAATTCTTTTTTCTTTTTTTTTTTTGAGTTGGAGTCTCACTCTGTCGCCCAGATGGGAGTGCAGTGACCGCTCTACACGACGAAGTTCCTTCGGTTTACTTACCTCTCTGGAGCCCTTTCTAATTGAATTCCAATAGCAACACACGTCGACATGCTCTCAGCGATATAATGGATAAGCACAATCAGTTTTCGAACTTTTTAAAGTTAATGTGTGACACAGAGCACTAGTCCTCCTCCATCAAAACGAAAATATTAAGCTCAGTATATGTTTCGGAGTATTTTTACTCCATGAACCTCTCTGCATATATCATCCTTTCCCGTAAAAAGCGTAGTGGAATTATCACAAGAGTGAAACGAATTAATGTGGCAGGAAGAACAAGAGGCTGTGCTAATGATCAGTGTTAACACAACCACAAAGCAGCTGCTCAGCTCTTTCCAGAGTCAGCCGTACCCTCAGCTCCATCTTCCTGAGAGTTTCTCTTCTGGCTTTGAACCATCTGTCATTTGGCAGAGAAGCCATATTCTGAGACATCTATATTCAACCGCCATTCCTCAAACCCTGCGAGTACGGACTAATCCCAGACAAGACCATGATGGTCTATTTTAACATTTTGTTTTCCTGAGCTTTATTCAAAATCTATCACACTAGGGAGAAATTTAGAAAATTTCGTTGGCAAAATGTAGCATGATTGCCTCTGGGAAGTTGCCTTTACCTTCTGCAAGCTTTTAGTAGCGATTCAATAAATCTTCAAGCCTTGCAAAGAAGGAGAATACCCTATAATTGCCTCCAGTCAATAATGAATATTCACTGGGGATTCAGCTAATTCAGAAGCCCTCACAGATCTGAGCATCGAGAGGATTTTTCTCCAAAGCTACATTTCAATTCTGGTCCTGAATATCGTATTTTAATTAGTTATGGCCATATTCAGTCATCATTCTCCTGCTTTTCAAATTTTATGTATCACTTAGGAGAAATGGAAACAAGATCCTCTTTCTTGATCTTGGAAATAGCCCAGAGTGTGCAGTTAATTTCCAGATCTATTTTCTTAGCTGAGTAGGGGAAGAAAATGAAATGTAACCAGTTTGCTAAGCTAAGTAGAAAAAGTTCAGAACAGAGATGCAAAGCTAAGTTATCCTCTCCAGCACATCAAATCAACAAGGTCATGGACAGCCTTGGAAATTCTAGACTTTAAGCCTCTCTACTGAACTTGTAGTGAATATATGATCCAAAGCAAAGCGAGAAACACAGCAGCAGTGTTATCTTCACGTATGACTATTCCTATGAGTCTATTTGGTTTAAACAAAGCATATCAGGTTATTGCTCTCTTGAAAAACCACTCAGTTTGTACTTACAACAGCCAGAATACTTGATTTTAAAAAAATGAAAGCACTCTTACATGTGATAAAACCAATTCCGTTTTAATTCAGAGATAAAAATAGACGGGAGTGCAACTTACTGTTTACTTTTCTCCTTGACCGTTTTTACATTCCAAAAGAGAAAGCCACTTTACTCTGAGCTAAACGCTGACATTTGAAATGACCACAGGGCAGTATGCAGGAAGTTCTCAAAACATGAAAATTACCTTTTCTTCTTCTATTGTGTCTTCCATAATTGAGAGCATCGACTAGTAACTTGTCCTTATGCCAAAGAATTAGCAGATATAGCTCTCCAAAGGGGCAAGGGGTTTCCACATAAGATTCGGTGTACTGGCACTCACATCACTGGAAACCAGTGACAATTTTGATGTATTTGCAGCTCTTGGCACACTGGCCATACACATAGCTAGTAAACAGAACAGCCAGCCAAACATCAAGACATTTCACTTGTTAGAATGCTCTCCTTACCAAGAAAGCACCTACTATCTTTGAAAGCACCTTTACACTAAAAAGAAACACTGGAGAACCCATGGCAATGCATAATTTAGGTACACATCCTCTACAGGAAAACGCTTTCCACAAACACTCCAACAGAATCACGTTACTGCCAAAGCCCTGGCAGAACTGTAGTGATGGGCACTGGTATTCTAACACACATCAGAAAAATATGAAAATTAACACAGCCCAACCCTATCATCTCCTGGTACTCATTATTTTGCTCCTTTCGCTCCTAAAAACTAAGTAAAAAAAAAAAAATGGAAATAAGGATATTTTTCTTTCCGGAAGGAAATATGACATTATAAACACGCAATAATGCAATTTACACCATCTTCCAAAAATCTGTATATAGAATTCTCCTATTAAATAAAACAAGTTTCCATTTCTGTTTTCAACATGGCCACAATTAAACACACACACACACACGCACACACACTCCTAAACTATATACACAATTTTCGGGGGTTTCTGCACACTTTCAATTCAATTCAAATCTGGGCACAAACATGTATTTGGCTTGTCGAGATGTGTTCGCTTTCAAAAACAGTTATGAAAAGCCTAAGTTATATTTACCTTCGAGCTTTTGCCCCTACCTCATTACAAACTAGTAATGAATGAGACACAGAGGACCACCACCTGTCTTACTGTCCACAGTTAAATATTAAATATTTAGAACAAAACTGGAGAATTCCTGGTCCTAATGTAAGCAAACCCACAAACCAATTAAAAACAAAAAACCTCAGCTGACCCTAGTGCCGCAGTTCATAGTTGGCTTCTAGTGCCATTTTCCACATATAGGGCTAATGCCCGGAGAGAAATGCCACACTAAAGTCAGTGCTATTCATTCTCTTTGGTAAAGCTATTTTTCTCTGCGACACTGAGTTTTAACAAACAAGTCGATCAAGATCCCCAAATTAGAATCAAATAAGTTTGACAGACAAAACCACAGAATATATTGTTCTATAGAGTGTGTGTGTGTGTGTGTGTGTGTGTGTGTGTGTGTGTGTGTGTGTGCGCACGCGCCGGCAATTTTGTACCTGTTTTTTTCACCTATGACTAAAAGAACAGTGACTAAATATGCTTTTCAAAGAATAATTAGAACTAATAGCATCTTTTTCTTCACTGAGTAGAAACAGCAGACAGAATTCCAAAGCCACTGCTGGTCACAGACTTGCTGGGTTTGGTCTTCGGCATGAGATTCCCATTGTTGAATGATGGTATTAAGCATGAAGGAAAAGGATTAAGAAGTGACGGAGGACAGAAGTCTTAGTTCGTGACTTTTGTCAGCCGGTTTAGTGAAGAACAGTGGCACCGCTCTCCGTTTTTGCCACTGTGCTCCAGGGCTCCAGCCCCTGCCTCCCAAACCTGGTCCCACTCCCTGGAGTTCCTGTGTCCCTGCCCTCATTCTATTCTCTAAGAGGCCAATCTATTATTCAGTCTGATTTCTTCCATTCTATGTACTCTAGGCTTTGCAGGCCCACCACTTGCAAAGCTTTTCCAACTGTTCAAAGCTTTCAGTCCACATTTGGAAAGAGGCAGCCTCCGCCGCTGTGAGTCCTTGTGCAGTCACGGGCAGCTTGCAGCGGTGACACGCCTATGTGCTCGGCCGCACCTGAAACGACATGGATTCAAAAGCGCCCGGCAGTCAGTCGCATCTTTGCACAGGCAGGAGAGTCACCTATGTGTTCTCCCTGGGGCTCACAGACAGAATACCCCACCCGCCCCCAACCGGTGCCACCAGCTAGCTCCCCCTCTGGTTCATTTCAGCCCCCACGCAGCTGTTACAGCTCTTAGAAAATCACAGCTGCCTCGGTTTAATTCACACCTACACAGCTTTTCTTCCTTTCACTGTCGCTGCGTGAGCGCCAACCACTCGCATCTCTCCTCCCCTTTTATCTGTATTAGGGCAGGCACCAGGCTGTGAGCAGAGTCGCTCCTGTCTTCCAGTTTAGATCAGAGATGTACATAAACTCATCAGCTTGGCTAGGACACAGCAAAGACTTCACTAGTAGCACTGCCTCAAAGACACCACTAAGTTCTGCTGAAGAATGATTACAGTGAAGACTTTTCATGACAAGGCAGCTTTCCTACAGCTATCAAACCACAGCACAGAAGGAGACAACATTTCACAAACCCACTCGCCTCCTCTTTGCCTGTGTGACAAAAACTGTTGCTTAGGCATAGAAGGCAGCCATTGTGTGTAGCAGCCAAGTAAATCCATGTTCTCGGGGCACCATCGAGAAAATCATAGTCCTCTGACATAAGAACTCTCTCCAAGGCAAATCCTTTTTTAAAAGGTCTGCTGAGAGAATTCAAGTTGTTGCTGTGAATCTGTCTCCTCCCAATTTTCCCTGTATTTGTATAAAACTGGATGTCAATAAAACATATATGTTTTTTGATTTGTGAAAAAAAACTCATGAAAATTGTCTAGTTGCTTTACCAGTTCAGAACACATTATTAGCCATCTTTATAACTATATTTCTTAAAGGGGAAATTATGGTCCCCATTTATTTCTCATGCTTTTAAAAAAATACAACCCATTTACACTTATATGCACTGATATAACCTACATTGATATAACCAACATTTATATAACACTATTTGTTCATTTTCCAAACATTTGGGAAACCTTTTGCCCTACTTCTCTGCTTTCATGTCCAGGGCCAAGGGCAGTGTTGTATGAAGCAGTAAAGCCCATTTCTTTGTCCTGTAACTGTGCCCGTTTTTCAGCCAGCGTGGCATTCGGGTAAGGGCTAATCGCTGGTCTGCAGCACCACACTCCGTCATGCCACGAGTTAGCCGTAGGCAGCTCTTGGGACAGATCAGCAACGCAGAGCACTGCCTCGAACTCTTTCTGAGTGTTAATCACCTTTCCGAACGTCACAGCCCCTGCCATGCAGATAGAAAAGCAGCAGACCGCCAGTCAGGCTCCCTGGAGCAGATCACACACCAGTCCGCCGGGCGTGAGGCTGAGTCCGCCTACATGTTCACTTTCTCCTGTTGGAAACTTTGTCTAGGGCGCATGGCCTTTCCTCTGACTGCTAAGCCCTACTCCTGTTTCCATCTGGCAAATGCATACTGCCGTGGCCCATGCATCTCCTCCTGGGTAAGGCTTTGCTGATGCCAAGCGGCAATGTTCATCTTGCCTCTCCCAGCACCGTCAGCAGCTTCGACACTCATTTCTCCTGAAGCCCTCATGCTTGGGGGACTTGCTTGGATGCCCCTTCTTCCCCCACCCCACCTCTGCCCACAGACCTATTCTTAGAGTCTGATCTCACAGTCGCTCCTCAAGCAGGCCTTCCCTGAAGGCTCAAATCGGGCTTCTTCTGTTATCTGCTCCCATTCTATTCTGTTCTTTTTCTTTATGTAAAACCACATTCGTTGGCGTTTGCACCATTTCCTTTCCTTGGAACCTTGAGTGCTGTGACTCTTGGGACCTTGACAACTTTGTTCACAATTACATTCCCAATGCCCACGACAATGTCTGGAATCTGCTAACTCTCAATTGTTTGAAATATCATAGGACTAAATCAATGCAGCATAAGCTACTCGAGAGCTGAAGCTATATCTTATGTAAGTTTTTAACCCCAGCCTATCCAAGTCAATGAGCAAGAATTTTTAAAATCAAGAATCAACTCAGTAAATTGTGTGTTCTTCATTTACATTCTAAGAATATTGTTGATTTATAACAAACTCGATTCTCAAAGAAACTGTGTAACCCAGTTTTCTAAAATTTATAAGAATCACAGACATGGAAGAGCAGAGCGAAGCATTGGGAATTGAAACTTTTTAAATAAAATTTATTTGTAACCAGTAGTATCTTGAAAATATTGTACCAGCCCATAAAAAATTGCTTCAGTGAATGTCCAGCACCTAAACCCAAGCCAATACATATTCATCCTTGTTCATTATCAAGTATGGAAAAATTAAATTACAGGCAATTCAAGACAATTCAGGTCTTCACTTTAGTTTTGCTTTCAATATTATTTTCTTCTTGTACTTGCATATTTAAAAAAATAATCAATTAGTCATCGTCAACATTTATGTGCAGAGACCATATTAGGCAGTATGGAGAAATACAAAAGAAGCAGGAGGGAGACAGATGGCCCCATGTAATATACATAATAAAGTGTCCTGCTTTGCTCTGCCTTACTTGAGTATTATGCATTCGATCTGTAATGCTTCATATTCTTTTGCAGGGTGTCTTTTCTCCCTCTGAGTAAATTTTGAGTTCCTTGGCAACAGATGCCTTGACTTTTAGCTAATAACATTTTATTACCAAGTGTTCTTCTTTCTTACCATATCAACTCATTCATTCACCCATCAAATGCTTCTTGAGTGCCTGCTCTGTGTCACTTACTTTGCTAGACTTAAGATGGACAGTAGGGAACGAGAGAGAGAGAAAATCTCTGACCCGTGAAGCTGTGTGTGAGGGTGAGGATGGAGCAAAGATGAGACAAGCAAACAAACGACAACGAAAATCTTGGCTGTCAAAAAGTGCTGCAGAAACACACAGAGCCGATTAAGGAGTTGGAAACACATCAGCATGAGGGCTACTTAAGATGAAATAGTCATAAGCATTTAAGCGAACACCTGTAGGTGTTGAGGAGCGTGCAGGAAGATCTGGTTGAAAGAATGTTTTAGGCAGAGGAAACAGAAAGCGCAAAGGCTCTGAAGAGGTGTTAAGTCCTGTGAGCTCCAAGAGCACCAGCTGGGTGGTGCAGCTGGGCTGGGTAGGCAAAAGCCGAGGGTTAGAAAGGGCCAGAACGCGTGTGGCCAGTGTAGACAGGGGTCAGTAGTTTACCTTTTATGTTCACGTAATGAGAAGCTCACGGAAGTTTTGAGCAAGGGAGTGGCATAATCTGATTGGACTTCAAGATGATCATTCTGACTGCTTTGTGGCAAATGGGCTAGAGAATTGCAAAAACGGAAACTGAGAGACACTTTGGGAGGTCTCGTCCTGGACCAGGAGGCGGCAGTGCCTTGGACTGAGGGAGTAACCGTGGAAGGGGTGAGAAGGGATCAGATTTTGAGTGTATTTTGAAAGTAGAGCCAGTTATTGGTTTGAATGACAGTCATGAGGAAATAAGAACCAAGGATGATTTCTAGGTTGTGGTCTGAAAGGGGTGAATGGTGATGCAGTCATAAGATGTGGGTGATGAGGGGAAAGCTTAGAAGAGGACTCCCAAGAGCAGATGCTTCACAAATGCTAATTTGGCAACTGAAAAACAGAAACACAGACAAATTAATACCACCGCAAGCTGTCTATATAAGCGATAGCAAGTACATAGCCTCTAATTCCAAATCTGTAGCATTTTAGAAAGGAACAATAATCATCAAAGCCAGAACTAGGAGAAAACAATATCCCCAGATAAATCATCCTGGGAAAGTATAACTGAAAATCATTTCAGACAACAGTGGGGTTTTAGCTTTAAATTTCACAAAATCTAAAGAGCTTTAATATTAATTAAAATTGTGTTGAAGTTATTTGCTGAATGATTAGCAATGGTTTCGATTCATTTATCTCTCACTTATTTCACAGAAGACATTACTGTTTGGCAGTAGAAAAAAACCTCCTACCTTTAGATGTTCATGATTTCAGTGACATTAGATCTGACACGCTAAATCATCTTTATTAATTGTCACAATGGTAATCAGCTGAAAACTTTCAACTTGACCTCTATGTAGCACTCAGAAGAGATAAGACTTTGTTGCTATGATATCTTAATACCGTAAATATCAATTCCATCTAGCTAGGCTTTTGAAATTCATTTCAGAGTTTAATAGTGAAGTACCAGCTCCTTAATTGGTAGGGTTTGATTAATATGTCCTTTCTTATGTCCACATGGCCCATTTGTGGTAGGTTAAATTTGTCTCATTTCTCAAATTACAGCAGTTGAGAGATTTCTGCTTCCCTTTCATCACCGATATAAAGTATTGTACCTCGGCAACATTCATTAATTTATTTTGGGTGATAGTCTACCCACTTAAATTCAAGACTCTAGACATTTAATAAGGCATTATTTTTTGGTGGCTTTGTAATGATCCAAAGACTAGACATTGGAGCAAGAAGCATCATTCCATTTGTGGAGAATTTTCGAGGAATAGAAATGAGGGAGTTTTATTTGTATCAACCAAGATGTGACGTTTTTGCCATTACTTTGCTCAGTAAGCCCTAAGGATAGGTTCCAATGGGTAAGAGGTACAATAATTTTGTGAAGATTTACTGCCGAGTCTCACATTATTATAAATGAAGGAAATTTTACTCACCAGGCCAAATACCAAATGCAATTACACACAGAGAGAACTTGTAAATCACACACTAACTTAAAAACTGTGTGACCAATTTTTTTTCTTCCTGGAACAAAAACCAAGTTAATAGCTGATTCAAGAAAATACTTCTATTGGAGGCGAGTGGGAGAATCCTCAGAGAGAAGCAGAATCATATTCACTCCCAAGACATTTAACAGGGTCTGCCAATTCTGTGCCATGCCTGTTTCCATGGTCTGCTGGGAGAATTGTGTTTGCACCAGGAAGAATTCCTACCACTGCTTTTCGATCTTTCTCTTCAAATCAGCATTCCAGTTCTGCAGGGATTGTCTCATCCTCTGCAGACGGCACTTAATGGGGTCTTTTCAAAATGTCTCTGACTCAGCTCTCTTCTAAAGTACCTCCTTAAGCCCCGATCAAAACTTGGCTTGTTTGCCAAAGCTGCCACTGAGTAGTGTGCATGGCAACGAGCCACTGTTCCTGACATCCAGCTGCGCATTCTGGAACAGGGTTGTGGGTGCCTGGAGCAAAGGACTACAGTGGGCAGCTCAGGGTCTGCCCCATCAACTCTGGAAGGCAAGCTTCCTGTTCACTCTGCCATCGCTGGCCATTCCAACCAGCCTCTGCTCTGTAGGCGCTGAAGTCTAGTACCTGTGACTGTGTCTCCCAAGGCGACACGGGACACATGCCAAGGTCTTTCAACATTCCCTGCGCTGTGTTCCACTTTCATTCCCTGGGAGACCTGGGGTCTGCAAGCTAATCAGGCCAGCAAGCCAAGGGCGAGACAAAAGCGTCCCCTCCTGGAAAGCATTTCCTACCTTTGGGGGTGGCTTTCTAAAGTTCACCTCACTCAGCTCAGGCCCCCAAAGAGAATATCGACAGGGGAAACAACCAAACTTATTTGTACTACATCAACAACAGATTTTCCTCACCAAAATGAATCCTCTTTGCTCAAACTAGAAATAACAGCCGAGGTAAGGATTTCAGTGCTGATTTCACCGACTCTTTACAGCTCCTGAAACCATCTAAGGTTGTCAGCAGCCATTTATGACAGCTGGTCTTAAAATTATCGACGAGTTTTACACTTTTCAGTTTGTTATATTTTTACATGTACTTCTCATTTTGCGTCATTGCTCTATGGAGCACGGAGTGGTTGCAGTGGCCTGGAAACTGTACGTTCCATTTTAATTAACTTGTCGCTCTCTATTTAAGCCTAAGAATGATTCGATGTCTTTTGAATCCTATGCATAAAGCTTGCTATGTAAGAGTGGTTCCGTATTGTTTAGGTCTCACCCACGTAAGGTTAGATGCTAATTCCTTGAGGACAGAGAAGCTGCCTTTTCATCTCAGGTCCATTCGTGCCCAGCTTAGTGCCTGGCATGCTTTATGTATGGGAAAAATGTTGTCAGAATAAACCAAATGACAACTGGTGACGTGTCTTCCAATTTTGCTCCCCATACTTCCTAGAATACCAGATTTGGATTTAGACCAATTATTTTATTCTCTGTTTTAATTTTAAATTTCATACAAAAATAATTTTGATGTTTTTCTCTGATTATATAATTAAATTTACATCAATTTCCAGACAACTCTATGTTGACCTTTTTTCAAACTTTGCCATCAACCTTTCTGTAAGATAATTCAGCTTCGCCCCTGAAAGTTTAATTTGAACTACCTCGTAGCAGGCTGAAGCGTTAAAAATTTAAGAGGTACCTATGAGTACCATGCTTTCTGTCACATTAAATATCTGAAAATATCTATTACTTGTATTCAAAAATAAAATATTGTAGATGAGTATAAAATTGGTCGAAACATAATATTGCTGAGAGACCAACACATACGTGTATACGTAAGCAGGTATTCGTGCTCTTTGGTTGGTAAGTTATTAAACAGATACCGCCTTCACCACATTACAAACATCACTGACTTTTAAATGTGCCTTTAGTCGATGGCCTCCCAGGAAAGGAAAGAAGCTGCCCACCAAACCCTCACTTGCAAGACAATTCTGACGGAAGAGCTTAAAGTGTGCAAAAGGCGACGCTCCGGGAGGGTGAGAGCCCCGCCTCCAAGGGCGTGGCGAGACGAGTGCTCCGCCTGGGGCGTCGGCAGAGGCGGGGAGTCCGAGGGGCTGGACCCGGGGGAGGGGTCGGCCGGGCTGCCCCGCTTCGACAGGTGCCGGCGCGGTGCCCCCCGCCCGGAAAGCAGAAAAGAAAACGGGGGGTGGAAGGGAGAGGGTCTGGGCGGCGCCCTCGACCAGGTCAGACCCCAGCGAGGGGACCCGCGAGGAAGGACACCGGAGGAGCCCGGCCGGGGTCCCGGCGGGGGAGGCCCTCCGCGGCCGCCGCCGCCAAGAAGCCCGCCCGGGTCCCACGGAGGCGGGGCGGGTTTCCCGCGGGGTTTGCAAGGCGAGGCGCTCCCGCCGGCCGCGGTGCGACCAGCGCCCACGGAGAGGGCGGACCGCGCGTGGGTGGGCTGGGGGCCCTTCCCACCCCGCTCCACTTCGTTCTGCTTCGCCCCCTCTGCTGCTGCTCTCTTTCCAGCAAGGGTATCCACGAGTGTGCAAATTTCCTCACGTTATTGGCTCTAGTTTCTCTGGGGTGTTCGTCTGTTTGTGTGCTGTTTGGTTGTCTTCTTTCCTCTTTTTTGTTTGTCCATTTTGTTTTGTTTTGTTCCCGTTTGGGTTTGGTTTTTCTCCCTCTTTCTTCTGCTTTCCCTCTTTGCTTGTCTCCCTGTTCACTTGGTTTGTATCTTTCTCCTTCTCTCCTTTGTTCTCTCCATTGTCGTCCCCTCCACGGTCTCTTTTTATTAACTCCTTTCCCTCCCCTCATGTTATTTTGTACCCAGGGGAGATACATGCACTCCCATTGCGTGGACATACTGTAAGGTGGTGGGAAGTAGACCCCTGGGCGCCCTCACACCAACCAGCAAACATTGTGATCATCAGACAGCTTTTGAATCTTAGCAACCTCTATAACTTGTCTCATCCAGTTCTCAAATCTGCAAGGGAGTAACATAGCTCCCCTGCTTCAACCCGGCTCCAAAAATCGAACTAGTCCAGAGGCTTTATTCATGGGAGAATTGGGGGTTGAGCAGAAAAGAAGTGAAAACTACTCCCGTTCTCACTGAGCAATGGGAGCAAAGAAAAAAGAAAAACCACTACAAATAAAGAAAAATCAAAGAAGAACCACAGGCACCACACAAAGTTCAAAAAGGACAGTCCACAAGTATACAGACTTCAGAACTCAGACAATGAATAGTACCCAGATTGACCACAAATGCAAAGATCAAGGAATGAATGAAAAATTTGAACAAGAACCAAGAAAAAGAAGACAAAAACATGAAAGAACTGATGGCTGAGATGAAAACTATAAAGAATACAGTAAACGAAATAAATAATAAGTTGACAAGCATAGAAAGCAGAATAAACCAGGCAGAGGAAAGAATCTCAGAACTTGAAGACCAAAATCTGAAACTAACTCAATCTGTTAAAAACATAGAAAGGAAGCTTAAAAAGACAGAACAAAGCCTTTAGGAGATGTGCAACTACATTAAGAGACCGAACCTAAGATTGATAGATATCCCTGAAGCAGATAAGGAGAATGAGAACAGCCTGAAACAAACATTCCAAGAGGTCATCCAAGAAAACTCCTTGCATCTCATTTGAGATGTGACAATCCTAACACAAGAGATACAAAGAACCCTGGCAAGACCAACTTTTAGACATATAGTAATTCACTTACACAAAGTAGGTATAAAAGAAAAAATCCTAAAGGCAGCAGGACAGAAAGGTCAGACTACCTACCAGGGAAGACCAATTAGAATAGCAGCAGACTTATTTACCAAAACACTGCAGGCTAGAAGACTGGAGGTCAATCTTCAAAAGACACAAAGATAAACAATTCCAACCAAGAATTTTCCACCCAGTTAAGCTAAGGTTCATCAGTGATGGAGAATTAAAATCCTTCCCAGATATTCAATCCCTAAGAGTGTATGCTGCCTCAAGACCAGCTCTATAAAAGACACTTAAGAAGGTATTAAACACAGAAGAAATAAAAAAAGAACAACCATGTCCCTCCCAATAATGCAAGAAAACAATTAAACAATAAAGCATGCATCATGACTGCAAGACTGAACACACATACACACACACACACACACACACACACACACACACACACAAATCAACCCCAAAATCAAAAGAAAACCAACAAACAAATATATAGACAAACAAGTCTATAAGTGCCTCATGACAGGGATAAACTCTCACATCTCAATAATCAGCCTGAATGTGAATGGACTAAATGTACCACTGAAAAGGTATAGACTGGAAAACTGTATAAAGAAACATGATACAACAATATACCATCTTCAGGAGACACACCTCACTAAAAGGGACAGTCACAGATTCAAAGTAAGAGGATGGAAGCAAAACTTTAGGTAAATGGAGCATAAAAGAAAGCAGGAGTTATAATCTTAATATCAGACAAAATAACCTTTAAGCTATCAAAATTTTTAAAAGATACAGAAGGTACACTACATAATGATAAAAGGTTCAATTCATCAACAAGCAACATCCATCCTAAACATATATGTACCAAACATAGGAGCATCAGTTTTTATAAAACAGCTACTAAGTAAACTAAAAAAGATATTGACTCTAACACTTTCATAGCTGGGGACTTTAATACCCCATTATCAGCACCAGATAGATCATCAAGGCAACAAATCAACAAGGAGATCCGTAACCTCAACTTGACGATTGACCGAATGGACTTAATAGATACCTACAGAACACTCCACCCCAAAATCACAGATACTACATTCTACTCATCAACTCATGGAACATACTCCAAGATCAACCACATCCTCAGCCATAAATCAAGTATAAACAAATTTCCTAAGACCAAAATACTCTCATGCACAGTCTCAGATCACAGTGGAATAAAAATAAATGTCAACACCAACAAGGTTCCCCCAAAACCCACAAAAACATGGACACTAAACTGCATGATGCTGAAAAACTCCTGGATCAACATGGAAACCAAAGAAGAAGTTAGAAGATTCCCAGAAACAAATGAAAATGAAAAAACATCTTACCAAAACCTCTGGGATGCCATGAAAACAGTACTAAAAGGAGAATTCATATCTCTACAAACACATATGAAGAAAATGGTAAGATCACAAGTTAACAGCTTAACAAGGCATCTAAGGGAGCTGGAAGCACAAGACCACAAAAAAACCCTCACTTCAGTAGGAGAATCAAGATCATCAAAATAAAAGCCCAAATACAGGACATGGAAGACAAAAATATCATACAAAAAATCAGTGAAACAAAAAAAATGATTCTTTGAAAGGATAGACAAAATTGATGGACTCTTAGCAAGACTGATCAAGAAAAAGAGAGAAAAATCCCAAATAAACACAATCAGAAATGCAAAAGATCAAGTCACAACTGACCCCAAAGAAATACAAAAGAATGTCAGAGATTACTATGTACACGTGTACAGAAACAAACTCAAAACCTAAGTGAAATAGAGGACTTTCTGACATACACAACCTCCCAAGGTTGACACAAGAAGAAATTGAGACCCTAAATAGACCAATAACCACCCAGAAAATTGACTTTGTCATAAGAAACCCCCCCCCCAAAAAAAAGCCCTGGAACAGATGGTTTACCAGCAGAATTCTACAAAACATACAAGGAGGAGCTGATACCAATCCTATTGTAAGCATTTTAGGCAATCGAAAAAGACAGAACTCTCCCCAAATCATTTTATGAAGCTAACATCACATTGGTACCCAAATCAGGTAAAGATCCACAAAGAAAGAGACGACAGGCCAATATCCTTGATGAACATAGATGCAAAAATTCTCAACAAGATTCCAGCAAATTGGATCCAACATCACATTTCAAAAATCATCCACCATGACCAAGCAGGCTTTACCCCCAGAATGCAGGACTGGTTCAATATCCACAAGACCACAGATGTAATTAAATACATCAATAGATGTAAAAACAAGAATCATATGATTATATCATTAGATGTAGAAAAAGCATTTGGTAAACTCCAGCATCCCTTCTTGATTAAAACCCTTGAACAACAGGCATAGATGGAACATACCTCAAAATAGTAACAGCCATCTATGATAAACCCACAGCCAACATACAACTAAATAGACAGAAATTGGAAGCATTTCTTCTGAAAACTGGAACAAATAGGGCTGCACTCTCACTCCTCCTGTTCAACATTGTGTTGGAAGTCCTAGCTAGAGCAATTAAACAAGAAAGGGAAATCAGTGGTATCCAAATAGGAAAACAAGAAGTTGCATGTCCCTCTTTGCAGATGACACAATCCTGTACATTAAAACACAAGAGTTCTGTCAAAAAATCTCCTTGCATTGATAAAGGACTCTGGCAAAGCCTCAGGGTATAAAATGAATGTGCAAAAGAGAGTCTCATCCCTATACACTAACAATAAACAACAGAAACCCAAATAAAAAGCACAATCCCATTCACAATAGCCACAAAAAAATGAAGTACCTTGGCATATTCCTAATCAAAGAAGTGAAAGATATTTACAATGAAAACTACAACACACTGCTCAAAGAAATCCAAGAAGACAGAAACAAATGGAAAAATGTTTCATGCTGATGAATTGGAAGAATTAACATTGTGAAGAAGTCCAACCTACCAAAGGCAATCTACAGATTTAACAAATAATCCATTAAATTACCAACATTACTCTTCTCAGACCTGGAAATGACAATACAGAATTTCATGGAAATATAGCTAAGACAATCCTTAGCAAAAGAAACAATGTGGGAGGTATCATACTTCTAGACTTTAAACTTTATTATAAGACTACATTTATCAAAACAGCCTGGTATTGGTACAAGAACAGGTATATAGACCAATGAAACAAGATAAAGATTCTGGAAGCAAAACCTCAATTTCTCAACCAACTCATCTTTGAGAAAGCCTGCAACAAAAACTAATGAGAAGAGGAGAACCTATTCAGTAAATGGTGCTGGGAAATCTGACTGATCACATGCAGAAGACTGAAGCAGAGCCCCTACCTATTACCATACACAAAAATCAACTGTAAATGGATCTAAGACCTAAATGTAAAACCTCAAAGTATAAGAATCCTAGAAGAAAAGGTAGGAAACAATCTAATAGAAATTGGAATAGGCAACTAATTTCTGATCAATTCTCCAAAAAGTGAATGTCATAAAAGATAAGAGAGACAAGTGGGGTCTCATCAAACTGAAAAGTTTATGCAGAGGAAACCATCAAGAGAGGGGGAAGACAGCCCATGGAATGGGATTAGTTACTTGCCAACTGTATATCTGACAAAGGCCTAACATGCAGGATCTACAAGGAACTCAAACATAACAAAAGGAAAAAAATGAACAGCCCTATAAGAAAGTGAGCAAAAGATATGAATAGACACTTCTCAGAAGAAGACATGCGAGCAGCCAACAGATACATGAAAAAAATGCTCAGCATCACTAGTCATCAAAGAAATGCAAATCAAAACCACCCTGAGATGCCACCTAACTCCAGTCAGGATGGCCATCGTCAAAAACTCAAAAAACAATAGATGCTGGAGAGGATGTGGTGAAAAGGGAACACTTCTACACTCTTGGTGGGGATGTAAATTAGTACAACCTCTGTGGAAAACAGTGTGGCAATTTCTAAAAAAAATCTGAAAATTGACCTTCCATACGACCTTGCAATTCCCCTTCTGGGAATGTACCCAGAGGAACTCAAATCACTCTATAAAAAAATACCCACACATGCATGTTTACTGCAGTATTATTCACAGCAGCAAAAACATGGAACCAACCGTGCTACCCATCGAAAGTGAACTGGATAAAGGAAATGTGCTACATTTACTCAATGGAATATGATGCACCGATAAAGAAAACAAAACTATGAACTTTGCAGCAACCTGGATGGAAGTAGAGTCCATAATACTCAATGATTTATCATAGAAACAAAGATCTGAGTACCAAATGTCCTCACACATAAGTGGACACTGAACATTTATCATAATACTGTAAGAAAGAGGCTGGCAGTAGTGGGACACTGCCGGGGTGGGAGGGTACATAACATCAATAAGGGCACCCACACTTTACCTGTACAATGACCACAGATATGCCTAACCCTGAATTGTATGTGACATTTTTAAAATGAAAAAATGTGTCTTAAAATCAAAATATGGTATATGTATATACATCAACATATATATTCTACCTCTAGAGCTAATTTTACACTGTATAGTCTATATTTTTCTTCTCGGGTATAGAAGATTTATTTAATATGTTGTGAAAAGTTGGGTAATAGATTTCAAGAAAAGTAAAAACTAATAAATGAGAAACAGAAAAACAGTAGAATTAACATTAAATACTGAAAATACTTCTTTGTAAAGATTTCTATAATAAGCAAAACACTGATAATACTGGAAAAGGGAGGAAAGCTGAGCATACAATATTATACATAAGAAAGTGAAAAATTTTAAATATAAGATATTATCTATAGATTGAATTAAAATAAATATTTTTTAAAAATTAATTCAAATGTGAATAGCCCCAAAGATGTGAAATAAATTTAGAACCTTGTCAAAGAAATATTCTCTCCTCGATCACTCTCTCATCATTCCCAACCCCAGAGGTCTTAGACAAAGAAAGTCTCAAGAGCATTTTTTTCAGATCTTCTACAAGATCTGAAATTTAATTAAATTATTATAGAACTTAAAGAAAAATGTGAATTGTAGTCCAGCATCCTTGCTTCAATGGAGAGCTACTCTTCTTGCAATTCACAAAACCACAATGAAATACAGTGAACTGGCTTCAGAGTGACTGATGAGAATCTTTCTTCAAGGGTTTTACAGAGGAGTTCAAAAAAAGTCAGCTATTTTCCAGTCATAGAGAAGTGAGTCTAGAGTGCTAGTTACAGTCTTGTTTTTAAGGCTATGTCAAGGTAATAAAACATCATATTTATATCCATGCCTATACCTGTATCTATCTATTAATGTGAATAGCAAATAAATGTAATAAATCAAAACTCTAAATAAAACATAAATTAATCAAATCTAGCTGTATATTTTAAAGTTACTATCTTTTATATTTATCTCAGGAACGTATAGGGAAAGGTTAAATAAGAAGAAAACCTCAAATAAATTTCATACATTAAAAAAATTAGATACTATTTAGCACCTAATCATAAAAGAAAAGGTCATAAAAACATGGATAGAAAAACTTAGTATGATGAAATCAATCACAGCCTTCCCAGCTAGCCTCATGTTTAAACAATGCATGTATGACCATTAATGCCAGATAATGAAATTAGTGCTTAAGATAATAATCATGTTCTCCACAAATAATACACATATGATTATTCTGAGTCAAATAACCAATGCAATTAAAGGAGAAGATTAAATATAAGACATGAAAAACATAAAATTATAGTGAAAAATAAATATTTACCTATCTAGAAAAAAGATAAACTAACTAAGAACCTTTTGAAAATAGGAAGTAAATTCATTAAATTGGACATTTAAGTCAAAAAATAATGCATTTTCAAAATTAAAAAATTTAAACCAAAAATATTTTACAAACAATAGTAACAAGGAACACAAAAATATACATTATACAAGGAATTAACTTCACAGGAAATTAAATCACTTATTTGATGAAAATTATGAGATTTATTCAGAAGCATAGGAGCAAAATGAATATGTAGAAAACATAGATTATGAGAAAAGAAGGCATACCTTTAAAAAGACAAAATTAAGTTACAGATGTATTTTTCAATTTCAGTCAAGATATTAATATTTTCTTCAGTGAATTGATAAAAATTATCCTAAAGTTCTCTAGGTGCCCAGGAAAATTATAAAAAAGAAGAAGAATGAAGGAGAACTTACCCACCCAGATTCTAAGGTGTAGTCTAAATTTATTATAATTAAGAAAGCACAGTTCCTTCAAAATAGAGAACTACTCAAATATATAAAAATTTGGTCAAAGATAAAAATAACTTCTTAAGTTGACACAGGAAAGATGAATAAACTTAATAAATGGAGTTGAGACACCTAGTGAGACGCTACAGAAAGAAATCAGATAGATTTCTGCTCTGTTCTTACCTTAAAGTAAATTAAAATAAATCAAAATTTAAATTTAAAAGTAAAACCATACAACTGCTATAGGCACATAGAGATAAACATTTACATAGTTGGTATAACATATTAAACAATTTTATATTATATAACATTTTCATATAGATGCAAAAATATAAACATGATATAAAAAGCAATAATTATAAAAGAAAAGTATCTTTTATTTATACATTTAGAACTTGCATTAGACATCTATTAAAAATGACAATGCTGGCCGGGTTCGGTGGCTCAGCCTGTAATCCCGCACCTTGGGAAGCCGAGGTGAGTGAATTGCCCAAACCCACGGGTTCGAGACCTGCCTGGGCAACTTGGCAAGACCTCATCTCTACAATAAATTAAAAAAAAAAAAAAATTAGCCGGGCGTGGTAGCACACTCCTGTAGTTCCAGTTACTTGGAAAGCTGAGGCAGAAGGATCACCAGAGCCCAGCAGGTCGAGGTTGCAGTGGCCGGGAGCAGCCACTGCACTCCAGCCTGGGTGACAGAGTGAGACTCCAAATCAAAAAAAAAAAAAAATGACAATGCTAATGCATAATGCAAGCAAAGATTATGTGCATTTATAGCATGATCTTATCTTTAAAAAAATTTAGATTTGAATAACATGATATTATGTAGTTACAAAGCTGAGAGTTTAGAAATGTAATTATTTTCTAATTCTGGATCTCCATCAGCCAAGCAACTTAATTTAGTTCTTATATTACAACGCTATCCCATTCAGCAATTTAATGGTCAACTTCAGTTACATCAATCAGTTACACTTTGGGTCAACAGTGAGTGCTAAGCATTTCTTCCCATCTTATCTCTGGACCTCAGTTTTCCAGGATGTCAAGGGCCTGCCTTCCACTGGAAGCAGCTGGTCTCCCATCTGCAATCAAGAAAAACTGTGAAGAGGGTAGAGGCCACTGCTCTGTCCGCGTAGTCTGTTGTCTTCCAATGTCAGGAGAGATTCTGGCGGGAGTCCTGTTTGGCTGCAGTAACCCTTCTCCTCTCTCCTTCTTGGGCTCTACCTGCTTCTACGTCTGCTGCCTCACCCAGGCAAGTCATCATGAAATCCCTGGTTAGCCCATGGATATGAGCACACTCATAAGATCATAAATGTGTCAGCACATTAACCAGTTGTAAAACCAGGAGCCATGTGATTATACCATTAGATGCAGGAAAAGCACACAACAAAATCTAGCATCCTTTCTTGACAAGATCCCTTGAGCACCTAGGCATAGAAGAAACATTCTTCCAAATAGTAAGAGCCGTCAACCATAAACCTACAGCCAACATTTTGCTCAATGGGCAAAGGCTGGAAGCATTCCCCTGACAACAGGAATAAGACACGGATTCTCACTCTCACTCCTCCTGTTCTACATAGTGCTGGAAGTCCTAGCCAGAAATATCAGGCAAGAGAAGGAAATCAGAGGTATCCAAATAAGAAAACAGGAAGTTAAGCTATCCCTTTTTGCAGACTATATGATTCTATAACTTGAAAACCCTAGAGAGTCTGTCAAAAGCCTTCTTGCACTGATAAACAACTTTGGTAAAATCTCAGAGTACAAAATCAATGTGCAAAATACAGTCGCATTTCTATATACCATGAATAAGCAGGCAGAGAACCAAATAAAATGCATAGCCCCATTCATAGTAGCCACAAAAAAATTAGATACCCTAGTTTGCACCTAACCAGAGACATGAAAGACCTTTTTAATGAGAACTACAAGATGTTGCTCAAATAAAAAAAGGTTGATACAAACTAATGGAAAAACTTCCCAGGTTTATGGACTGGATTAATCAATATTGTCAAGATGTCCATTCTACCAAGGTAATCTATAGATTCAATGCAATACCCATCAAAGTAACAACATCGTTTTTCTCAGATCTGGAAACAACAATACAGAAATTCATATGGAAATAAAAAAGAACACAAACAGCCCAAACGATTTGAGGCAAAAAGGAACAAATTGAGAGGTATCACACTGTCAGACTTTAAATTTCATTACAAGACTACAGCAAACAAAACAGCCTGGTATTGGTACAAGAATAGGCACATAGACCAATAGAACAGGACAGAGAGTCTGGGAGCAAAAATATGGTCTCTGAACCAACTCATCTTCGACAAAGCCACCAATAACAATCACTATGGAAAGGAGACCATACTTAGCAAATGGTGCTGGCTAACCTGGCTGACCACATCCAGAAGAATGAAACAGAACACCTATCTATTACCATATACAAAAGTCAACTCTGAATCAGTCAAAGACCTGAACATAAAAACCCAAACTATAGGAATCCTAGAAAAAAACATAGGAAACTCTTATGCACATCAGAGTAGGCAACAAATTACACACCAAGTATCCAAAAGCAAATATCATAAAAGCTAAGATAGACAAGTGTTACCTCTTAAAACTGAAATTCTTTTGCACAGAAAAGAAACCATTAAGAGATTAAAGAGATGGCCCACAGAATGGGAAAAAATATTTGCAATTATGCATCTGACAAAGTTAATATCCAGGATCTACAAGAAATTGAAAGCGAAAGGAAAAAGACAAGCAGCCCCCTTAAAACTTGGGCAAAGGACATTAACAGACACTTTTCAAAAGAAGGCATACCTGCAGCCAACTGACACATGAAAATAATGCTCAGTCCCACTAATCATCAGAGAACGCAAGTCAAAACTACAATGAAATACTGCCTAACTCCAGTAAGGATGGCTGTCGTTAACAAGTCAAAAAACAACAGATGCTGGCACAGGTGTGGAGAAAAGGGAATGCTTCCACACTGTTGGTGGGAGTGCAAGCTAGTTCAACCTCTGTGAAAAGCAGTGTGGCCATTCCTGAAAGAACGAAAAATTGTCCCTCCACATGCTCCAGGAATATACCTGCAGGAACATCCATTGTCCTACAAAAAAGACAACTGCACACACAGGTTTATTGCCACACTCTTCACAACAGCAAAAACAGAGCCAACCCTACTGTCCATTGAAAGCGAACTGGATAAAGAAAACGTACATAGACATGATGGAGTATTATGCAGCCAAAAAGAGGAACAAAATCATGGACTTCGCAGCAAATTGGATGGAGTTGGGGACCATCATATTAAGTGATGTATACTAGAAACAAAGAACGGATTGTCGCATATTCTCACTCCTAAGTGGGACCTGAACCATAGTCACATTAGCACAAGGGATGGGTGGGCAATTGCTGGACACTGCTAGGGGAGGGAGGGAAGAGGAAGTGCTGAGGAACGTGACAGCACAGAGTACCTGGCCCACTGCCAGGGGGAGTGAGGGCCAGTTGGAAGCCCAAACTTCACCTGCCTGCAGCCTATTTATATCGTAAACCCTCAATGGCGCCCCATAACTCTGTAGAAAAATAAAATTTGAGAAAAGAGGGGACTACTGTACACACATTTATAAGATGGCTGATGGAGCTGTAGATGTAGATGTAGTTCACAGAGGTGCACAAATATTGACAGAAATCAGCCTGCAGGTGATACACATTGAACGATTCATAGAGGTTAAGGGTTTCCCACTTGCCCAGCACTTGCTCCATTCATAGATAAGTTCTAAAAGCACTTTGGAATGTGATCTTTTAAGTTCACAGTCGTTCAGGCAATCCTCTGATTCACCTGCATAATGATGTATGTCTCAACAGCCTTGAGAAGACCATTCAGTCATGTAGGCTTACCTCGTTCATAAGTGTGGCTTAAGCCTGGCTTTGAGATGCTCTTTCTGAGAGAAAAATAGACTCATCAGAATTTGTACAATTACATGTTTCATTTAGCAAAGTAGAAATAATCCACAGAGTGAAATCCTGCTTTACTCTTCCAAATATAGGCAGCTAAGAAGGGTTACCAGGTATTAACCAATTCCTACAATGCGTTGCAGTCAGAACCTTCTTCATTGTCATTTTGATATGAGGTAGCATAAAATGTGCATACATTACTCATGTAAAACTAGCATTTGTTTTTTAAATAAATACTTATCAATTCAGAATAGTACTAGTAATACCTTTCCTTTGAGGTAGATTGTGCTTGATCAGAGAGGTCCATTGATTAAAAATCTTAAATTCCACAAAGATGAGAAAAAACATGTTGATCGACTTACCATTCCAGCCACAAATATTATAGGCAGCTTTATTAAGTGAGTGGTTACAGTGAGATAAGCTAATCATAACTCAGAAATCTGGAGACCTTGGAGTGCTGATTTAGCATGTGGAACTTTCCTGTTATGTTTCAAGAATCATCATGTTTTCTAACTGAATAATTTGATTTCTTGTAAGTAATACACCAAGATTGCATCACAGAATAACAAACGATGGTAGGAATTGGCTCAGTCCTTTACAATTTCAAATCTTTAACCCTTAGTTTTCCAGAGGACATCACTTCTTAGGGAAAAAGGGGGGGAAGCAAGAAATAACCCAGTAGTCTGACTTTCAGACAATTCAGTCACAAGTGCTGCAGAAAATTCTAAAAGGCCGTCAATATGAAGAATAGAGTTCAGAAGCAAGGAAATTACTCTGAACCAAGTGCCCCTACACAGCCAGAACCAAAGCTGCTTGAGAAGCATAAGGCCACCCTTCTGAACCCCAACCCATGTTCCCATGACCCCATTTCCAGGGTGTGAGCAGAAACCTGACAGGGCATGTTTCAGTTACATTCTGATCATCAAAAATAATGTGGCAAATCTTGTGCATGCGTGTGTGTGTGTGTGTGTGTGTGTGTGTGTGTGTGTGTGTAATAATTCCTATGTCTATGTGGCATTTTAACACAGCATCTTAAATTATATGGCTAATTCTTTGTGATCCTTACAAGACTGAAGACCAAGTATTAAAGTTCAAGATGACAAATAGAAACCCTTTAGATATGTTAAGAAAAATTAGTTTAATTTTAAAAAAATACGTGTTTAAAAATGATCAGAAGTTTGGGAGAAGCAGGCTATAGACTGGGCTTCCAAGAATGAGCCCTGGAGACTGCACAGGTTAACTACCAGGAGGCCTGCTGATTTTGCCAGCATCGAAAGGTGAAAAGCAAGAGGCCAGTCCTGGAACCATTAAGTCAAGAACGTTCTGCTGTATCTGTGGCCTGAAATGGGAAAGCATTGCTGCCACTTTTGCTACTAACTAGATGCTGAAGAAAAACCTCATGTCTTTGCAACTTTTTTTTCTAGAAGAAAAAACCCAAAGCTACAGGAACAAGACTTTCATACGAGTCCCACCTTCTAATGCTTGAACAAATACTTCTAAGTGATAGGATCTTATTTGCTCCCAAACCTTAGCGTTGCACGAGCCTGGAACACAGAGTTTTTAGTTTTTCAGCCTCTGCAGAACAAGAAGGCTAAGCAAAAGGAGGTGGAAATGGATGCTGAGAACAAACAAGTCCACCACTCCCACTACAGGCAAGAGGTGATATTTCCATTTCACAGACAGGAGCACTGAGGTCCAGAAAACCCAAGTGACATGTGTAAGATGCCATGTTCAATAAATTGAATTATCGGGAACAGAACCTTGGGGTTTGGATGCTAAGTCTGGCCTGCTTTCCAATTTGCCACTCTGCATTCACTTATTATAACGGATTAAAAAACTAGAAAAAGAAATAATCGCTTGCACCCCCTGAGGAAAACTAATATTTCCTAACATGTATTTGCTCATCCATTAGGCTATTATTACGTTTCAAAGAGGAGGTCAACTTGGGCAGAATCTCCAGATTTGTAGCAGTCCTTCTCAATTGGTGCAAGCAGGTAGGAAGCCTAAAACCGGCAAGCTTCTGTCTCCTTCAAAACTTCAAATAGCACTCAGAGCCCACACAGAGGGCGGCACCTGAAAAGGCAAACTGAACGTTCCACCCCCCCCAATTAAAGCTATTTGCAAAGATTTAAAGAAAGAGTAAAAGAAAAACGCATTTACATTACCTGAATTGAATTCAGAACTGCGATTTTAGCCGAATGTAATCTATAAAGTGATTTAAATAAATACTGATGAAATTATCTCTTAAAGAGATACTGGCCTTAAAGATGTAACTATAAAGCGACCTAATACAATGGGGCTTGCTTATCAGCTTCCTAATGCATCTCCTTTTTAATAACTGGCTCTTTTATTAAACATGAATTGTCATCCACGGCTTCACATGTGGATCCTAATTTAATCAAATGTGAAATTTTCGGTTAATTTTTGAGCCTCTTCAAACTCACCCCAAATCATGATGAGGCATGCGGAAAATGGTTGCTTTCCCAATCTCCCAGGCAGTTTTCAGTGCTCCTTTCTGTGACTACCTCTTTAAGGGGAAGGGGTTTGGAAGAGGCCTCCTGAGAGCATTTATAATAAATCTTTCCTGACTGTCTTTTAAGCAGGAAAGAGAAATCCATTTAAGACAATGCTTTAAGGCAAAACGCTACCTGACTTCAGATTCAAACTTTTCATTTATTAAGGAAGAAGTTAAAGTCTCCAGGGGGTGCTGAATCAGTCTATTCTGAGAAGTGGAACAGGAGACACTGCTTCAGGTAAGTGGTGTCTAGATCAAGCCACAGACAAGCCTCTGCCCTGCCTGAGTTCGCTCTCCTGGAAGCACCGCCGCTCTCCTCCACAGGGAAGGCATATCGATTCCTTAATTATTGGCAAGAAGACAAGGAAGAAGAAATGCAGCCGCTTCTGGAGGGTCGAGTCCCCACAAATGCCAGCCACGTGAGACGCTTTGCACATGTCATCTCCCCTAATCTTCGAAACATAAACTATAAGCATGAACCATCCCATCGTACGGAAGAGAAAGCCAAGGTTCACGGGAGCTAAAAGTGTGTCCAATGTCACACAGCTCACACGCGGAGAAAACAAGACTCAAGCCTTCGTCAACTGGCTTCAAAGCTTGCGTGTCCTCCCCCACAGCAGGGCCATGAGAAGCCTGAGGAAAGGCCATTTTCTGTTGAAGGAAAGAAGCGTCTCAGATAGAGATCGTCTGAGGCCAACAATGTAGATGGACACAATGACCAAAAACATACGCGGTGTAAAACCTCAACCGCACAGAAAAAGCTTTACAATCTTACCTGCATGTCTACAGCAATCAGTGTAAAGATCATTCGAGTGCAGCAAACTTGCCTCTAGCAAAACACAGCTAAATTTGTTCTACGTGTGGGAAATGGAAAAAGACTAAGATTTCCTGTTTCCTCCTTCGCAGGTCTGTCCCCAGTTTGGATTGTCACCTTCATGAGGTAAGGGATGCGTCCTGAAAGGGGCGCACTCCTGTGACTTCATGAGTCGCACTTGCGATGGCGATCAGCACCGTCCCCCGCTTCTGCTCGTTGCCAAGGTTTCCTCTACGGATTTCTGATTTTCTGTGTATTACCAAAAAGATTATATTACTGACACCAGAGTGCTTATTTCTATTCCTCTTTCTCATTCCAAAGCTATGTTTTTCCTACAGTCTCCATTGTCTCGTTTAATGAGCATTTTGAACAAATTATAACTTTTACAATTTGGGAGATACAAAGAAATTTATTTCACCCTGTTTGGGGGCTGGGTATGTTTGCCGAGGAAGGCTTTTTTCTCTTATTTAATCACACATTTTTTTTCTTCCTACTATTCCACTCAATGTCGGCAACGTATTGTAGCTTAGACATTCAAAATCAGATGTGATGTCTGAAGCATTGTAACTGAATTGTGTGGGAAGAAATACTCAGGACTATGATTATTCTTCATGTAAGTCTTCAAAAAACATTCAGCTTTTCTGCTGCCACATCACATGATAAATTAATTTTGCTTCCAAGTAATGTTCACCTTAATTTTCTTTTACTTCGCCCTCTAACGGGTTATCTTGGCTCAGAATCTCTCCAGAGACCCTCACGTGCTGCGACCATATACAGTCACCTTCACTGCCAGAATGCTAAAAGACACCTAAGTCGTTTCGGGCCCTATTTCCTGATTTGTCTGGGGACCATGAGGCTCGCAGGAAAGAATTTCTGACATACAGGGGTGGAACACGGGACGGAAAGTGACACAATAAACCCGGAAAAATATGTTCTTTAGCAGGAGCGATAGCAAAAGGAAATGGTATTCCTGTGCCACCACTGCACAGACAACTCCTATCACCTAGCAAAACCTAGCCAGGACATGCTAGTCCTCTCCGCTGGTCTTCCTCCCTCCTCTGCTGGCCCAGATCCATTCTCTCTCGCGCTCTGTGTGCGCCTACAAACTGCGTTGCCTGCGCGGATGAGAAGCCAACAGGGGATCAGAAAGAGGAAGCAGAGAGTTCAGGCTAGTGATGGGTGTGCTCACGCCTGCTTCAACGCGAGGGCTCTAACCATGGACGCCACTCCCTCTGACTTCAGTTCTTTCCACATGGCTGGCAGGACGTGAGGAACTGTTGCTTCCCTTCAGGTCTGGGGAGAATAACACCTTCTCAGTGTTGTCAGTCATGAGGTACCTCAACTTCGCTTGTCTGGTATCTCTTCCAAACCCCACACATACATAATTAGTGCTTTCATTAAGTTCTCCCCGGAATCCCATGAGTGTGCCTCCTGTCTCTTGCCGGCCCCCTGGTGATGCACTAATTGGCAGGGAGCAACCTCAAGAAACAGCTCCTCAGGTTAAAATTCTAGGGTCGATTCCACACACATCATTTTATAATGTCCACATGATTTTCTTACTGAGGGGCGAGACTTTGGGAGATTTGATCGCCGTGGTAATAAAGATTACAGGGTGCTTCTCACTCGATTGGAGAGCTTACAAAAATAAAAATATAAGCTTGGTGCCTTGATTGTTCAACTCAGGGCATGAGGGAGAACTCATCAGCTTTGAGTGTTTCTCCTATCTCGCATATCTCAGGACAAAAATAGTTAGCGATCAGGATCAAGACATGATGATACAGGCAGACTGGCAATGGCAGTAAAGGTCGATATCCAGAGGGCTTTAGGACCTCCAGTTAAAATTGAGGTTAGCAGCCCACCTCAAGTCTCAGAGTCCTTCTCCAACGTAATCAGGGACCCAACCGTAGCCTCAGAGACTTGTCATGCTGAACGATGGTTGGATACAGTGAAACCCTGAGACTCGAGATGGGGTCCTTAGCTTTCAACTCTTAAAGTCCCCTGAATGGATTTTGGCCGTTGAGGCCGTCTGCAAAAACCACCTTCAGCGACTTCATCAGCAGCACTTGCCTTGCAAGGAAATTCTCATCCTCTTCAAGGAAAACCCACCCATCACCCGTCGCTTACATGGCCAGAAGAAAAAGTGCAAGATATCCTCAACGATGACATATGCTCTATACCAAAGGAATGTCGGGACCTTGACAATCTTCATCATCAGAAAATGGGAGTGAAGAAGGGTGTTTAGAAACTGATTCTGAAGGGGCTAAATCAAAGTGGCAAAAATAATAAGGTTAGTCCAAGAAGAATTTTTCAAGATTAGAAAATTCACGCGAGATTCCAGATATCATTTATTAGATGAAGCATCTGGGATGAGCTCTAACAGTTTGCTGAAACCTGGACTCAGCGGTGACCTACAGGCATGAGGGCGAGAGGTAAGGACTTCTTTGGCACAAAGAGGAGATGAGAGGGCTGGAAAGATCTATTATGCGTCACCTACTCAGCCACGGACTTGCTACACCTGCAAAAGAGCACCTCATTCCCCAAAGCAGCAAGAATACTTTGGTAGTGAGTGCTAGCCTCTCAGAAAAGTTCTGCCCTGGCTACCCTGGGTAGGGCAGAGATGCTGTTGAAGCACTGGACTCCTGAATTTTAGTGAGGATGAAGGTGTCTTGGAGGGGTAGGGGCCAGGTGGCAGTACCTGTTTTCAGAAACGACGTTGGCACAATGACCACCATCAACCAAAAGACAGAAGGGCAATACAAGTGTTTTGACCCACACAGATTTATGGCTGTGGCTAATTAAGTTTATGGAGACCTTAGAAATGAAATAGATTGCCAGCCTTCTAAAATATTCCTTGGTCTATCTTATCAGATCTACTCTTCCTCTGGTAGACAATCATCCAAATCAAAGCACTATATTAGGAAGTCGTGGTCTTTTACCTAGCTCCCAAACCCAGAGCCTTTGAGTTGGAGGCTGGTCGCTTTTAAGGTAACACCCTGGAATGTGGACACAAGAATACACCATACATCTTCCTCCAAGCCTTCCTCCAGAGTCACTTAAACAGGATAATCGTGAATTGGAAGAGAAAAATTACTATACTACCTATGGGCTATTAGTAATTGGCCCAATTTAGCACTGATTAGCCTGGGCACAAAGTCAGAAGATAAATGTAGTCTTGACCCACAAAAGTCTTAGAATGGTCAGTGGGCTATGTCCCTTTCTGGTAGTTATTTCCCATGTTCCTGAGTGTATGACTCCCTGAAATAATCATAACAACTAGAAACATCCTCACGTTGGCTTCCAGACCCATGAAGCAAATGGCATAATGATGAGAAGAGCGACTAGAGCTCCTGGAATTATCCCTGTCAAATAGCAATCAGTAATAACATATTCCTGGGGGGGGGGAATGCAGAAACTAGTCATACTCTCAAGGATCGAAAAACATAGTGATGGGGATTTCTGTCCCGTCCTCACTTGATTCTTTAGTCTGACTGGCACAAAAGCCAAGTGGATGCCTTAGGTTGACCCTGAAGTATTGGTACCACCAGCCAGAACTGTTGATCCAGATGTTCAAACTGAGGCAAAGTATGGTTGCTAGCTCCTCAAGTATAGCTATTGACCTAGGAAATTGTTTTATTTTGTTTGGGTTTGTCTGAATTAGGGACAGTTCAGAAGCAATTCCTCTTCATCTAAGTAGTAGGAATGAAAACACATGTTCAGTGTCATACCTCAAGACGATGTCAACTCTTCTGATCCAGGTCATAATATAGACCAGAGAAATCTTGACCATGTTGAAATCCCAGAAAACATCATTTGGATTCACTACACTGAAGGCATTATGTTCATTGAACCTGACAGACAAATGTCTAAATGCCTTAGTAAGACACTTGTGTGCTAGTGAGTGGAGATAAAACTCACAAAACCTTGAGATAATGCCAAAGATTCTGAGAATCCTTTGTTGCAGAACACATGTAATAATGTGAGCAATCATTAACTGCGCCTTGAATTTCCTGCCATGAGGAAAGAGAACACATTTGGTATGTCTTTGGATTTTGGAAAAGCATATCCCATATTTGATAACACTGCTGTTAACCATTTCCTGAGTAATCCACAAATACATCCGTTTTGAATGTTGCTCAGAGCAAGAAAGGGTTATCAGTATGTCCGGGTTGTGGTCCAAGCTGCCCCATCCTTTAAACTTCCGAAGTTAGTATATCTAAACAGTACTTGAACTCTCTGTTACAAATGGAGGCACACTTTGGAGCCTCCAACATGCCTCTGTAGGTTAAACATAATGTAAGCCCCAATATTCTGGAGCAAATCCAAACTCTCTTCTGCACACAACTATTTTCCATTTGTAAAGCTGTTTCTGGTTTGCTACTAGATCCAGGAACAATCAAAAACACCTGAGCACAACAACCAGGAGACTATATGCTCTTAGCTGCTCATTATGAAGTGGATATTGTCTGATGAATCAACTCCTAAAAGTAGATGTATACAGCAGCACTGAATTAGTAAAGAAAGATGGAATGTACCTAACAGGGCCACAGGAGGCCCGGAAAACTCAAATAACTCCTCAGAGCAGAATCAGACTTCAAATCATCGACTCCTACCACTGCATTGGCAGTCCTTCAAACCATAGCTGTGGCCTCTCGGGACGTCATCTACGACTATTAGCAAAAGGGAAAAATAGCCTGTCTGTTTGATAGATGTCGACTCCATCCAGAAGTGGACAGCTGCAATACCTTAGTCCCATTGGTGGCAGTCTTAAATTTAGTCTGAAATGGAAATATGCCCAGCGGGCGGAATTTCAGGTGGTACATTTGGTTTTTCACTTTCTTTGGAGGGACAGATGCTTTACTGTATGGACCCACAATAACTCCAGGGAGAAGCCAATAGGAGGACCATTTCATCAGAGACTTGGAAAAGTAAGATTAGAGAGTTGGTGGCAAGGGGATCTGGGGACAAACCACGTGAACAGACTTCTTGAAATGGTCGTAGAATATTGAAATATTCATATTATGCGTGAAAGCTGGCTAGAAGGTATCTGCTTAACAGTGAGAGAGATCAGGTGGTCTCTGTTGTAGATGCCGTTCAGCCTCCTTAATCAGCCAAGGTCATTCTTGTTCTAAGTGACCGCGTGGTGGGAAGGTTGTAGTTTATGCACTGGTGTCTCAGTCCCTACTACAAAATACCATAAACTTCGTAACTTAAAAACCACCTAAGTTTATTTCTTACAATTCTGGAGTCTAGAGAGTACAGGAGTAGTGGAACAGTAGATTTAGTGGCTAGGGAGGGCCTGTTCCCTGATTCATAAATAACGCCTTCTTCACACATGGGGAACGGGGAAAGTGAGCTCCCTCAAGCTTTTTTTTTTTTTTTAATAAGGGCACAAATCCCATTAAAAAGGGCTCCATTCTCATGACCTAATCACTTCCCAAAGCCTTCAGCTCTTAAAGCTATCACATGGGGAATTTCAACATATGCGTTTAGGGGGCACAAACATTGTGAGCATAGCAACATGGATTTTCTCTCCTCAAGGCAGATGTAGCCATCACAATGCGAGGTGCCTGGTCTGTCCACCACGGAGGCCAATGATGAGCTCTGACAGGGCCTCATTCCTTGAAAGGACCAGCCAACCTACTGGAAAGTTGATTCCATGGCTCCTTTCCATCTGATACTGAAGACATTTTGTCCTCAGGAACCTAAATATCTATCCTAGATATGAAATGCCTACTCGGTCCGCAATGTTTCTCCTCACATTCTGTTATGGGTTGAATTGTGTCTCCCCAAAAGACATGTTGAAGTGCTAACCCTCAATTTCTCAGAGTGTGACCTCCTTGGGAAATATGGGACATTGTAATGAAGAAGAGGTCATACTGGAGTAATCCAGTCTGAGTGACGCCCTTATCAGATGGGGTGAAGATGCAGGGGGAGAGTGTCACATGACAAAAGAGGCCGGGATTATAGTTATGCAGCTGCAAATAAAGAAACTCCAAGGACTGAAAGAAACATCAGAAGTTGAATGCATGAAACAGATTCTTTTCTGAACCCCTGAGAGATCATGATCCTATCAACACTTGGATCTCAGACTTCTAGTCTCCTAAACTGTGTAAGAATAAATTTTCGTTGCTTTAAGCCACAAAGGTTGCAATGCTCTTTTCCAGTGCCCTAGAAAACTAACATGCCATCATTCATGGACTTAGCAAACGACTCCTCCACTAAGGCTTGTTATACCATGTTATACCAAAATATTACCCTCAACCAAGAAACTCACTTTTTAATAAAACAAGTGCAATAATAGGTTCATTGGTCTTATCACATGTCCCATCGTCTGGAAGCAGATGGCCAAATAAAGAATTGTTTATGGCGTGAGCTGAAGAAAATGGGATTAGGGTATTTAAGCCAGTGATGAATATATGATAATGTCCTCCCATTTCACACCATAGTCAAGACCAGGAACCAAAGAGTGGAAGTGGAAATGACCCCTCAGTCTTGTACCTGGAATCCTCATGCTGAAAAGTTACTTTTTGTTTCTGTGCCCTTCAGTTCCACATATTTGAAATTATGAGTTCCAAAGAAAATAACACTTCTAACTGGAGACAAAGTCACAATTCCATTATCTTGGAAGCTAAGTGTACTTCCTATCCATTTGAGGTTTTTATGCTACTGATTTGGCATTCAGAAAGGGGGCTTGTAGTGTTGGGGTGACTGACCTATCCCAATAGCCAAGCGGTAATTATGTTGCTGCTACAGATTGGAAACAAGAAGGGTTATGTGGGCAATCCAGCAGAGCTACTGGGTTGCTTCTTATTATTCCCATAACTATATTCAGTGGGAATCTGCAGAAATTCAGTAAAACTAAGGTCCCAAAGGATTCATATCCCATGGAAATAAAGGTTAGGGTCACCCACCAGGTGAAAAACCCAACTAGCCAAAGTTCTGGCAGAGGTAAGAGAATACAAAATGGGTATTGGGGAAAGGAGATTTCCAGGATTAGAGAGTCATCAACACCACTGGAATGGCTGCCTGGGCAGAGGGTCGGGAATTTCAGGAAAGCACCTAAGGTCTGAAGACAGGGAGGCACGGAGGCTAAGAGCCACTGAGAGGTGAGGAGAGCACCTGGGTGCAGCAGCTCAAACAAATGGGAATTCCTCTTTTGGGGACTCTGAAAACGTATTAGAAGAGGAAAGCCAAGGTCCTACATGTCTGCATGTGGAAGATTCTTGTCAGAGTTAGGAAATGTGGGTAGTTCTGTGTATCAACTTGGCTAAGCCATCGTATCCAGTTATTCCCACAAACACTAATCTAGGTGTTGCTGCAGAGGTGTTTTGTAGATCTGGTCAACAGCTACCATCAGCTGACTTTAAGTAAAGGAGATTATCCTCCATAATGTGGGTGGGTCTCCTTAAATCAGTGGAAAGACCTTAAACACAAAACTAAGATTTTGCTGAAGAAGAAATTCCAAATCAAGACCGCAGCATCAGTTCCCGCCCAAACCCAAGACCATTCGGCCTGAGGGCCTACCCTGCAGATTTCAGACTTGGCAGGCCACAGTCATGTAACTAATTCCTTGAAATAGATACAGTTGACCCTTGAACAAGGCAAAAGTTAGGAGCACTGACACCCCCACCCCTGGGCAGTCAAAACTCTGTGTATAACTGTTGACACCCTAAAATCTTCACTGATAGCCTATTATTGACCAGAAACTTTATTGATAACATAAACTGTGGAATAATACGTATTAATATTTTGTATGTTATGTGCATTCTATGTTACATTGTTACAATGAGGTAAGCTCGAGAAAAAAATGTTAAGAAAATAAGAAGAAAGAAAACATATTTACTATTCATTATGTGGAAGCAGATCATCATAAAGGTCTTCATCCTGTCATCTTTCATAGATCAAGCTGAGGAGAAGGAGAAAGAGAGTGGCTGCTTCTGCTGTCTCTGGGATGGCAGACGTGGAAGAATATCAGCAAATAAAGTGAATCCACGCAGTTCAAACCCATGTTGTTTGAGGGTTAGCTATGTATAAGTATGTATACACACATGTACATACACACACACACACACACACACACACACACACACACACATTTCCTACTGTTTGGTGTTTCTTGATTTTATGGAGAATCTATACTGGTACAGGGACAAACTTTTAAGATGAATGTATGCCTACAGGGACATTTTTTAGGTCTCCTCAAACATTTTTTTTTCCAGAGACAGGTGGTATTTTTCCTCAGATACTTTATGCTTGAACTTAAACTTTATCTAGGGGCTTGGGAATAACTTAAAAAGCAAGTATTGTCTGTGTTTCTAAATTCTGTGTGATGATTTCTCATTTTACTTTGGCTACTTGTATCAGTTTTCTGTTACCAAATGGTACGCTTAACCAAAATGATGCTTTTGGTCTAACAACAGGAGTTGTTTCACCTGTGGCTGATATAGATTAGTTGCAGCTAGTATCCCTATTAAGCCTAGTGCAGCCCACCCAGGAGTAGTGCTGGCTAGCTGCTGTGAGCAGTAAGAAACCACAAAGAGAAAAGATATAGTTTCCAATCTTCAAACCACAAGTTTGACTCACCAGTGTTCAAACCAGGAGACTTGACCAACTACTTTTGGTTTTCAGAGAAAAGCCTGAAATCTAACAGGAATAAAATGGAGAGAGAGAGAGAGAGAGAGAGAGAGAGAGAGAGAGACTGACTCTTTTTAAATATTCAAAACAAAATCACATACATTTATTTGATCCTGAAAGAAGACGACCACAGGATATGTAAATGTCAAGTACACATTATACATATACATCTGAAAACGTTACAAGAAAATTGAAACCATAAAGTGAAGCAAGAATAAACTTTCATTTAAAAAACAACTACTTAATTCAATGTTTCTCCAATTTTAATAATGTATGGAACTTCTTTAAGGACAAAAATATTAGATAATCAAATATTACTTGAATTATTTTTCTAATATTACCTACATATGTACTAACATGAAAAGGGATAAAGTCTTTATGTACATAGGCCTTACACAGCTAAAATATCTAAACAATTTTAGGAGTCAAAAGATAACAAAATGACAAGACCAACTAAATTAAATTTTAAAAATTTAAATTTGTGTGACATTATAAGTAATTGTGTAATTCATTTATTCATTTAGGTTTAGCAAATCACTATGGCTACTTTAATAGGAAAAAAATATATATGTCACATTAATATTCTAGAAGCTGATGGACCACCATTTGGGCCTTTATCATTGTTAATGTGACTTAGTTTCAGACAATCCTTTGGAAACACTGGTGAATGATTCTGACCTATCAAAGGATATATATATTTCTTTTTTTTTTTTTTTTTTTTTGAGTTGGAGTCTCACTCTGTCACCCAGACTGGAGTGCAGTGGCACGCTCCCGGCCACCGCAACCTCGACCTGCTGGGCTCCGGCGATCCTTCCGCCTCAGCCTTCCAAGTAGCTGGAATTACAGGCGCGCGCTACCATGCCAGGCTAATTTTTGACTTGTTGTAGAGATGAGGTCTCACCAAGTTGGCCAAGCAGGTCTCGAACCCACGGGCTCAGGCCATCCACCCACCTCAGCCTCCCAAAGCGCTGGGATTACAAGCTGAGCCACCGAGCCCAGCTGATATATATATTTCAATAGCATTGAAGGGGACACATCGTTTTGGTCTGGGCTTTAAGTTTACCCGCCACTGCCACCTGTGTACATTGTACCTAATAGGTGACTTTTTTGGACCTCTACCCCTTCCCTCCTTCTCCTTTGAGTCTCCACTGCCCATTCTACCAGTCTCCATTTTTGTATATCCTTAGTTTAAGCTCCCACTTACAAGTGAGGACATGTGGTGTTTGGTTTTCTGCTACTGGGTTAGTTCACAGGATGATGTTCTCCTGGGGGCTTTTTTATATTGGTCAGAGTGGTTTGGAAAATGTTGTTTGCTGGACTGGGGTTTGAGTTCAGGCCTTCTCCAAGGTTGAGGTGTTACATCTCACAGGGCGGCCTGTAGTGTTGACCTCCAGCCCGGAGGTGGCACTTGTGGGAGAAAGCTGGCCACAGTGGTGGCTGCGAGCTTTCTCCTTTGCATGTGTTGCTCCAAGGAAGTGCCCAGCCAGACTAGGCCAAGGGCAGGGCTCGGGGGATTTCCCAAGTTCTCTGTCTGTTTTGAAGCTTCATGGGGCGTGTGGGGGTGGAGGTGAAGTGCTGGAGCACCTCACAAGTGTGCATTCTTGCATTCTTGGCTACCTGGGTGGGGCTTAGGAGAGAGTCCCAGACCACGGGGGCAAAGCTATTGTGCAGGGCAGGTCCGGAAGAGTTCACCAAGGGGGTGTGAGGTTGCCATGGCAATGCATCCCTCTGGGCTCCTGCCTCAGCCCCAGGCTCTTTGCCTTGTGAATATCAAAGTGCAGCCAACCTCAGGGCCTCAAGTGATCTCAAGGCAACCTACCCCAACCAGGAACTCCCTACAGCTGCAGAGTTTGCCTTTGGGGCCTGTCTCCTCCCAGGCTGGCTAGAAAGCAGATGCACTACCCACCAGGCTTGAGTTCCTGGGAGATGACAGCTGGCACTGCTCAAGGCTTTCTTTTTTCCTGCACTGCTCCAGGTGGGCTTTGGCAGAGCACGGCTGTGGGTAAGGCAGTTTCCAGGGAAAGACTGGAGTCCCACCAGGCCCAAAGGGCCTTCCAAGTCCACAGCAGGAGCAAAGAGCTCCTAATTTCCCCTCACTCATCTTCCCCACTGTGTCTGGAGGCTGCCAGTGGATTGAGGTGGTGCAGGTGAAAGTTTGGCTAGTTCCAGCCCTAGTTGGTGGATTTTTCTCTTTGCAGTCTGTGGTTATTATCACTTCATTGAAGAGCAGTGGGGCATGCTGCTGGTCTTGTTCCTCTCTGGGTGCTAAAGAAACGCCCTCTTTCCTGGCTTGCTCTGTAGGAGAAACTCACTCTAGCCGCCTCACACTGGCCATCTTAATCCCTCTCCATCTGATTAACCAACATATTTAATAAGATACTACAAGTTACCAAAATTGATGGCAATGCTTCAATATCATCCAGCAAACAAGTCCTCATTGTGGATTTACTGTGATAATGACTGCTAATAAGCTTTGGCAACTTTTAAAATACAGACACAGAACCCATGAAACCTTCATTCAGAGCAGTGACAGTTTCAATGCGAGTTATTCTGAGTTAGACATTCTTCCTTCCCCTTCCTTCCCTTCTTTTCTCTCCCCTTCTCCTCCCTCTCCCTTTGTCTCTCCCTCTTTTTCCTCTCTCTCCCTCTCCTTCTCTAACTCTGACTGGGTTAACTCTGGGTTAACTCTGACTCTCCCCTGTTTCTGTATTTCTATGTGTGCCTGTTTCTCTTTGCCTCTGTCACTATTTGTCTATTTTTGTCTCTGCCCATCATGCCATGAGATCTTATCTCTGCTTCTAGTTTCATGTCTCTATTGCTTTCCTTCTCTGTAGTCCAAATCTATCTGTTTACACTTGAGTCAGTGACTTCCAGCCTTAATTCTGGATTAACATTCTTTATAAATTTAATGCTGACGAGGGAGTTCCTGTGTCCTAACTCCAAGTTTCTAGGAGAAAGTATCAGGTTGGACAAATATAGATCACTGATCTCAAGCTGTGTCCGGTTTTCAATAAGTGTCACATAGGTGGCTGCACACTTAGCAGTGGCTGTTGAAACATATCTCTGCAAAGGACATAGGCATTACAGAAAACATGTCTATTTACATGTCTATTAAGGGACCAAATCATCAGTTTCTCCTAATAACTATTCATTAGGGTACTTGAAATGTCCACTTAATTTGACTTTAAAGCTGGTATCCAAAAACTGATCCAGAAAAGTATACTACAGGACCAAAAAAAAAGACATTTAAACACACGAAAAGTCCCCTTGACATCTCCTAGAGATGCAAATGGTCCAAACCACAAGGACTATTGTACCATTCTACCAAGAGGCCAGTCTTGGACACTCAGTTGAAGCACTTAAAAGGAGGACTGAGCATCAAGTCTTGGATATAGACCCGAGCCAAAGAAGAATGGGATTATCACCAACACATTTCTGAGAAAGGAGCATGGGTAAGGATAATATTGCCTTTTAAAAATTAAACATGATATTATAAAACTTTTTATAGGATATTGTCTTCTGTATTACTATTATTTACACACACTAGAAGTACTCAGACTGTTTCAATCATAAAATTTTTAAAAAGTGAAATTATGCCCTCATAAAAAATTTACGTTTATTAGACATAAGGAAGATGGGTGGAGAGCTTATGCATGGGATTCAGGATACTAAAGAAAAAAAGATGGGATTAAAATATGTAGGAAAAGCAAAAGGTGAAAGTTAGTCTTTAATAAGGGCACTGAAAATGTGAGGATTATGCGGGGAGCTGCCCAAATGGGGTACATCTTCCTGGAAAAGCCGGTCTGAGTCTCTTGAAATATGAGACTGTCACTTTGGGGGAAATGGCCCAATAAATATGAGTGGTAGAAGGAAGAAAGGTGGGAATGTGGGTACCGAGGGAGTCGAGGCTTTCATTTGGTGTCGACAAAGATGCTTGAGAAGTTGCGGGTTGCACAGAGCAGCGACCAAAGTTTCTGAAGGGGTTTCAAGACAGGAAAGACGGAATGAAGCAGCAACTCTGGTGAATTAGTCTGACAATGCCATCCAGCATAAAGTGAATGAGGCAGCGGTGGCGGACAATCACTTTGCCGTGCTATAGTCAGCATCTTTTGTGTCAGCATTAAAACACACCTAATCAGCGCAAAGCCGACAAGTCTGCACACTGTCGCCTCGTCAGTGTCACCTTCCCTGCAAGAGCTGGCCTCCCACATCACCCTGGCCTCCACGGTCCTCCACCTCTTTTGAGCTTCGACTGATCCCTCTTTCTGGCAAGAATCCAGATCTCCGCTGAGCAGCCCACAGGAGGCAGCCGCTGCCCCTCTGTCCCTGGCCCTGAATGAAACTCTCCTCTCCTGCCAATATGAGGCAAGCCTCAATGAGCCTCAAAGGCGCACAGGAATAAAAGCGGCAGAAGGAAGAGGGTCGATGCGGGCTGCTGGGCTCCGCGGGGAGGAGACGAGGAGGACACAGGAGCTTGAGGATGCGGTGGAGGGAAAGGAGATTCAGGAGGTAAAAAGCAAAGCAATGGGGAGAATGAGTTCACGTGAGAAACACTTGGAAAAATAAAAAGAAAGGGATTGAGGGCCCAGAGGAGAACAAAACAATCGGAGAAAGACAGAAAAGGAGACGCCTGGGAAGCAACAAAAAAGCAAAGCAAGTGAGCTAAGGAAAAGAACCCAAAGAGTACATGGACTATGCATGCTTTGGGCCCTCTCTGACCCAGCTACCGTTGAAAATTTACATTTCATCTGTCTAATCAGCCTAAACCAGATAAAAAAATTAAAGAAAACAAGAGGAATAAATCGATCTTCCATACGACCCAGCAATCTCCCTACTGGGAATATTCCCAGAAGAACTCAAATCACTCTATAAAAAAGATACCTGCACATGCATATTTACCGCAGTCTCGTTCACAGTAGCAAGAACATGGAACCTACCGTGCTGCCCACCAAAAGAGAACTGGATTTTAAAAATGTGGCACATTTACACGATGGAATATTACATAGCCATAAAGAAGAACAAAATCATGAACTTCTCATCCACAAGGATACCCGCATAATGAACATTTGTATACTTAACCCTGAATTGTACTCCACATCTTTAAAATATACAAATTAAACGTTTTTTTAAAAAAAAATAATAAAATAAATTAAGAGGAATAGAAACCTCTGCAAAGAAGCCCAAGACAAGGTTCTGAAAGATTTGGGATTTATAGTTCCTCTTTGTTCACCAATTAAGAGGCATCAAAACATCTGTTCTAAAATCACACAATCATATGCTTGCACTTGGAAACTGCCTAACTTCTGACTTTAAGTCGGTTAATAAACTGTCCTTTCACACGTGACCAGTAATTAGCCCACTAACCCTAAAGCATCATACCTGTATAACATAAATGAATCATCAATTTCCTAAGTGCAAGAAATCGCAAAGTTATTAAAGAAATTAATAATTTTATAGTGATATAGACCCAAAGGTCTTTGTCTACCTTCTCATTAAATATAAACACAATGACTGACTGCAGAGTCCTCCATAGGAGCTATGAAAAAACTTTAGTCTGGATCTTGTTCTCCCTGATAAAAGAAAGTCTAAATAAAAGAGAATGATGAAAGTTTCTCAAGAACCATGTGCATTATTGGTTATGTCATTTATCTCCTACCTAGAGTTAAGTGCTGTCTCAGATGGATTATATTCTTGGGTTATGCTCTCACCATTGTGTGTGTCTCACAGGTGATATTTGATGAGTCCTTCTTGTACTTTTCAAGATTTATCTGTAAGAAATGGAATGCTGAGAGCTTTTTATATGCCTATTATTGTCGCTGATAGCACTGCATCAATACTGAATACTCATTAAAAAGCACAGAGCCATGTTTGCTTGGAAAGGCCAGATGCAAGCCTCTGTCTACAAAATTGTTTACAGTTTTCACAAGGTCCTTTCTTATTCTCCTTTTATTTTACCTATTTTGCTCAACTATTTAATATAGGGCTTGGAGAATTCTGGAGGAGTCCTGTGGGGATGGGACGATTGATGGGTTTCAGATTTTTCTTCTCTTCCTTTAGAAAATCCATCCAGGTCGGAAGTTGATTGATTTGAGGCATAACAGTCCATCATCTCCTTGAAGACACTGTGTTGCTCAGGGAAGCTGGGTAGGCAGAGGGCCAGAGAGTCGTCCAGGCAACCAAAGGACACACGCTCTTGCTCGTGAGTGACTTTTATGCGATGGCTTCCATCTGTCCTTCTCAACTGTTTTGGTCAGAAATACCAGAGTGGAGATTTTGTTTTACTGATGGTTATATTGGTATGGGATATTCCATATTGGTATAAAAAGCTCACTGTAGAAAAATTGAGGCAACGAGATAAGCAAATATGAGAAAATAAGAAAGAACCATAAACTCACTACCCAGGAAATATCAACACTAATTTTTGGTCATTTTTCTTTTTCTTGCCAGAATTTTTTTTTGCATATACATTTTTAAGGAAATATAGTTTTATATTTTTCAGTAGCCTGCTTTTTTTAACTCAATAATGTATGTTCCATGTCAAATATATTCCATGTAGATAAATATAATTTATATATTTTAATTGTCGATAGTTATATGTGTTACATATTATATAATATCTATATAAATAATCAGACAAGTTGACAGGGCAATTCTTAAAAAAAAAAAAAAAAGCCTCACATTAGTAATCTAGGGTTTCCAGGGAATGAGTTACTTCAGAGATAAACAGATTACCAGTCAACTAATATTGAAATTTTTCTTAAGCAAAAGTTTACAGAGATCTCAGTGTGTCCTGACTTTGGTGCAAGAGACAGGTGTTCATATAAGGATAACAAAGAGATCATGTTCTAAAAGAACCATATTTATGGTTTGTTTGGTTTTTTTACTAAAATATCACGTCCTATCTCTTTTTAAATGGAAGAGTCTCATAATCATTTAACCATTTCTTGGTGAACTATAACCACTAACTCTTTTGACATTTATCAATACAGTCAGTCTGCTTTTCTATTTTGGGGTTCACGCTCTTGTTGTCAGTGCTCAGTAACTGCCCAATAGTTTTCTGGGTTTTTTTTCTAATTCCAATTTATCATAGACTGAGAAACTAAGGACCCACATGCATTAATGAGTGCATGTTAAATAAGACCCAATAGATCTCTGAAGTATTTGAGTCAGTAAATATCTCCATTGGTTTTGCATATCATTTTCACTTACATTAAATTACATGATATTTACAAAAACTATAGGTAATTGTTAGGTACTTTATGCTATTACAGAAAAGGAAACCAGGATTTGGAAAAATGAAATAACTTATTCACTGTTACCAGGCTATGAAATTATAGAACAAGGACTCAAACTCACTTCTTCTCATTCCAAATGGCTCTGAAACTTTTGTTAAAAGCAATTTCAGTGTTTTGGGTTTTTTTTTTTCTTGCTTCTGGCTGAGGAATTCTAATTCAGAGCAAAGTTTTCTAAAACATGTTTCATCAAACAGAAATTATATAAGGTATAAATAGTATGCAATAAAAGAGAAAAGCACTGGATCAAATTAACCAAGGCAAGACTCCTCAGTGATTATAATATGCTAATATGCTTCATAAATCTCCAAAAGAAGCATTTCCATAATTGCTTGGCCCTTTGAGGTGACCCTCTGTAACAGCACACCTCTTCTGGCTTCTAGGGAGTGTGTCACAAAAGAGACTGTCCTCTAGAAAGCCAGAGGAAGGGCGGTTCACCAGGTAAGGGAAGTGAGGCTCGATCATCATCGTCTTTGTATTCACTTCTCATCTACGAGTTGTTAAAATAATAGCGATTTAAATATAAATTCTGGAAAACTTAATGTTTCAGTGAACCATTACTTTTTTTTTTTGAGTTGGAGTCTCACTCTGTCGCCCAGACTGGAGTGCAGTGGCCAGCTCAGGCAATCCACTCACCTCAGCCTCCCAAAGGTGCGAGATTACAGGTTGAGCCACCGAGCCCGACCATTACTTTTTTATACTATAGAAAATTACTTTTTTTTTTGAGTTGGAGTCACACTCTGTCGCCCAGACTGGAACGCAGTGGCCATTCCCGGCCACCGCAGCCTCCACCTGCCAGGCTCCGGCAATCCTTCCACCTCAGCCTTCCGAGTAGACGGAATTACAGGCATGCGCTACCACACCCGGCTGATTTTTTGATTTATTGTAGAGATGAGGTCTTGCTGCCCAGCCGGGTCTCGAACCCGCGGGCTCAGGCAATCCACTCACCTCAGCCTCCCCAAGGCGCGGGATTACAGGCTGAGCCACCGACCCCAGCTGAAAATTACTTCTAATAAAAAGGACAGATATATCTTCCAGGAGTAGCTACAGAATGCGCCTGTAAACCATTCTTAACATTGAATCAGATGAAAGCATAAATTCACAGAACACGTAGATATAAAATGGAAACTCTTAGGCTGAATTTGTAATGAAATCATGTACTCTGCCAGTGTTGAACCAGAACCTTCCACTGAGATTTGATGCACTGTCCTGAAATCTCAGCGATCTCTTGCAACACAATGTCTATCTCATACTTCATTGATGACAAAGATTAAAGAATTCCAGTGTAATTAAGTAATTGCTATCTTCACAAACCGCATGCTATAAAACTATTTGAGAAATCTTCACAACTCAACACAACTTTTAACATAGCAAAACCTATTTGCAGCTTGTTAAGATATTTTCATGAAACAGCACCATTTTAGAAAAATAACAAAGATGTCATTTTGTGGCCTATGGATTAAAAGATTCTCTATAGGCCGGGCTCGGTGGCTCAGCCTGTTATTCCACACTTTGGGAGGCCGAGGTGAGTGAATTGCCTGAGCCCGTGGGTTCGAGCAACAGAGTGAGACTCCAACTCAAAAAAAAAAAAAGATTCTCTATAAAGAAATGGTCCCCCAGCTCGCCTTCTTGATACTCTCCATCATAGAAATCCCACTCTTGGCAACATGTTGCCATCAACGTCTGTGAGTGAGAGTTTCCTTCACCGTTTTATATTTATTACCTTATTTAGAACTTAAACAGCTCTACAAAGTTAGTACACTAGAAGTAGTCTCCAAGCCAGGCTCGGTGGCTCAGCCTGTCATCCCGCGCCTTTGGGAGGCTGAGGTGAGTGGATGGCCTGAGCCTGCGGGTTCGAGACCCGCCTGGGCAGCGAGACCTCCTCTCTACAATAAATCAAAAAATCAGCCGGGCGTGGTAGCGCATGCTTGTAGTTCCGGCTACTCGGAAGGCTGAGGCGGGAGGATCGCCGGAGCCCAGCAGGCGAGGCTGCGGTGGCCGGGAGCAGCCACTGCACTCCAGTCTGGGTGACAGCGTGAGACTCCAACTCAAAAAAAAAAAAAAAAGAAAGAAAGAATCTCCAATGTTACACATAAAACTGAGACTAGGAGCGATTATCTCCCAAGAAGGTAGAGCTGGAACTGGAAACCAGGCTGCCTGACTACAGAGCCTCTTAACCCGCCTCTTTCTGTGATGCTCATCTATAGTTAATTAATTAATATATTAAATATTATTACATCCTAACATTCCCCCTTAAATTATTATAGTTCCATGGAAGTTGAAGGGAAGGGCGTGTTCTCAAGATTCCCCTGTGGCACTTCGGCAAAACTTTCTTGGGCCACAAAATGTTCCTTTCTCCACTTGACCGATGATTGACTTTCACTCTTCAACTGCAAGTCAAAAGACCATGATCTCATGGTTTTCTCTTCTCTTTTGACATTTTTGCTGTCTCACCAAGGCCTTTACAAACAGAACTTGAATGTAATTAACTGCAGCATAAGCTAAACGTCACATGAACATCATCAGGGCATACATGAATGGCAAAGGAAGCCAGCTCTAAAACCCAAAATAGTTTCATCAGAACCCTGGCAAACACTCCATCTCCAATTTTTTGTGCGTGTGTAAACTAATTTTAACTCAGAAGCTGATAAAATAAAGAGGGAATTATATGACTAATTTGGCCTGAAGTACAGAAGAAGTTGGAAGTTGTGTGCTTGAAGGAGTCTAGAACGGCATGCTGTCAATGAGCCAAAAACTATTGGCCACAATGCTTAGAATCCCAAACCCTGGGTTATCAACTGGAGTTAAAGCACAAAGAGAGAAAGAGTATGTCTTAATGTGAATATATATTACCTAGAGAGAAAATGGTACGAACTCCCTGGCGATCACTCTTACAGTAGTGTTATCACAGTGCAGAACTCAAAAGAGAATTGAATAAAATACAGGCAAATTATGACTCATTCTGGAAATGTCACATCAATGTGAGACAAAAAATGTATCAGAGCAATGGGGCTTATTTTCAGAAGTTAGCATTACTGTGGTAGGCCCTGGATACTAAGAAAATGAAATAAAGGATAGTATTGAGATAGAATATTGGAGCCAAGACCACAAGTTTATCTACAACTAACACGAGCTCGTTTTTGTCTTCCATTTGTTCATGTAAGTTGGTGACTTATTTGCAATGTGAAATACATTCTGGAATCTGAAGCTAGGGCCCATAAATAGAAAAGGGTTCTTTTTCATTCAAAACAGGAAAAGGTCACAGAGGCATACTATATAAAACTAGTATTATTATCCACACTCAGAGCTCTTGTTCAAAGAGAATTACAAAGGGACATACATGAATTTCCTGGTGTCCTCTCATCTATAAGAGCACTCATCTTTCAACAAACCATGTCTTTCTATCCCGTGGTATGCTGATAAGTGCTTGACAACTTGGCTCTACTGGGGAGGGGGAAGAAAGTTTATTATGAACATGACTACTGTAAGAACATGCGACCATTCAATTTATGGAAAAATATATATACTAATCTTCACTGTAAATTCTATACCCAATACTTCAGTGTGGCTTTGTGTTTCTTGTAATATAGTGATAGTGGTTTCCAATTTTTGTTGTTTTTTTTTAACTACATACTCAACAATAGAGCCACCAAATTAGACTATCCAGTTTGTAAAATAAGTGACTCATGTCATTGACAACCAAGTATAGTTCTTTTATAAATGTTTGTAATATTTCTTTTTACATCATAGAGTGAGATTTAAGTGAAACAGACTTATGTCAGACTTTGCACAATTTTCAATGATGTGTGTAACTTCTTTGCTGAATCAGATTAACAGTTTTCAAATATTAGAGCAATATTTTTTCATTCTTACTTGCTATTTACAATATAACAGCTATAATCACAATACAATTTAAAAATTAATCAGCATTATTAATACCTTGCTTATTTTTTGCAACCAGACAATGAAGAAGACAATAATTTACAGCATTTGTGATTTGTATGGTGTTAATATTTCCATCATGGTCAGTTTCAAACTGCCCATATAAGACCGAGAAGACCAACACACAGTTTTATAATAAAATCCATACAGACACAGTAAATGTAAATAACATCAATAGCACAGATAATAGTAAAAGGTGGTAAAATAATTAGGAAAGGCCAAGTCCTGAATATTTACTACCTTTGTTTTTAGCACAGCGTCCAATTCAAGTTTATATCATTTTTTTTTAAATGGCTCTTAAGCAAACAGCAAAATTGCTGTAAATTCACCAATCAACCCTTGCAAACCCATGGGAGCTGACTCTAGCCTGCCAGTCCCAGTCTCTGCTGGCTGCCAGAACAGATTTCCCCTTCTTATTAGACTTTCTAGAGAGGTTTCCTTGGTTGCATGATTATTTTAGAAATTACCTATTACTTTGGTATTTAAAATTCTCATTATTATTTTCTGAAATGAAATGAAGTTTGAGATACAAGCAAGGGAGGTGGAGAAGGACAGAGAAATTGACCACTAAAGAGCAAACTATGAGACAGTGAAAAGAACACAGGGTTTGGAGCCAGAATGCCTGAACCTGAGACATCTCATTCTATTATCTTAAGTAGTTCTTTTAAATTCTGACCTTCAGGATTTGTATCTGCAAAATGCAGTTAATAGTCACTTACATCACAGGTTTTTTTTTTTTTAATGAAGAATACATAAGAAAATAGCTGAGAACGTACTTTATCATTTAAAATTATGGTACAGAATAAATCATCTTATAATGTATTTTTTTACATGAGTTTAATCTTTCAGAACTTCTTTTCTGATAGAAGACATTGGTCACATATTAGATTTTGGCTGCTACTCCGTTGCAACAGATAATTTGTGATTAAAGTCGTTTTTCATTTTTTATGCATGTTATGTGTGTTACCAATAGGTAGATTTGGTTGGTTATGAATAGTTTTACATTATGGGAGCTATCCAGCATAATCCAGAGAGCCCAGAAATGGCATCCAAGAGATGAGGATTTTACTTATCCAACAAAATTGATGACGTCGTCTTCAATTTCTCTGAACCTCACATTGCACGTCTTTAAGTGACAGTGACTAAGCAAAATGGTCTGACATTCTTTCTAGATCTAAGATTGACTTGTTTCCTTACTGCCTTCCTCAAATTTCCCTTTAACTATTAGGACTTGTCAAGGTGGTGGTTTGTAAAGCCACCATTCCTCGTCATTAGAGCCTCACATTCATAATAAGCCAGCATAGTATCTTGGTCCATTCGGTATGCTGTGACAAAATACCATAGACCGAGTAGCTTATAGACAACAGAAATTTATTTCTCACAGTTCGAGAAGCTGGGAAGTCTAAAACCAACACGCTGGCAGATTCTGTATCTGGTGAGGGTCTGCTTTCTGGTTCACAGGTAGGGCCTTCTCACTGTGTACTTACATGAAGGAAGAGCCGCTGGGTCTCTCTTGGTCCTCTGTGATAAAGGCACTCAGCCCCCGTCATCTGACCACCTCCCAAAGGCCCCACTGCCTACGACTGTCACTATGAAGGTTAGAATTTCAACATATAAATTTGCGGGGGAAACCAACATTCAGACCAAAGCATGTAGTAAAATGCTTTGGAAATAGGTCATTTCCCTATAAAGGAACAGCCCACCGTTTCTTTGCTATTATAACTATTCATAGTGGTGAATATCCTGCTTTTTAGTCATTGGGGTATAGAGAAGGGAAATAAATGTAGACTAAAATTTTTAAACCCAATATAGAAGAAGCCACTTTCTCAGATTTAAAAAGCAAAACATCTCTGAATGGATAAGGCAAATGAAATACAAATTATGGGGATGGGTGGAGACACAACATCAATAAGGGTACCTGATCTCAAACTAGGCCAAGTGAGAACCCCAAAGGAAGACCCAAATTTTGCCTGTACGATGACCACTTGTATACCTCTACCTAATCCTGCACTGTACCCCACATCTTTAAAACTAACAAAAAAAGAAAAGATGAAGCAAAATCACTATTAAAAATGTTCTAAAAGGGGGAGAAAAAAAGGAATGCGAATTCTGATTTCTCTGCGCCTGTGTGTTTTATTCTTAAGAAAACACCAAATCCAAGAAGAACTACAGAATGTTTCAACACAGTTCCTTTTCTTCTTCCCCCCCCCCCCCCCTTTTAATGCCCTACTCCAAGTCTTCCTGTCTTTAGGTTCGACCCCCTGGCCTCGAACTGGTCCTCACCCTGGCTGCTTACTCCTTACAGGCCCGCCCCTTAGCCACAGAACTCCATTCCCCAACTCCCAGCCCACATCAAAACATTCGCCTCCAACAGAAGCTAAAAGAAAACTAAAGCAGAAATATGTAATAATAATAGCCTTCAACACAAATAAGTCTAATTTACGCACATGTGAATGTAGCAACTGCTTGACTCTTACAGGGCTAGATTCAGAAGAAAACATGGCCCCTGGGCAGTTCCTTAGACAGCATGAATTCTTTCTGGAACTTATTTATTACACAGGAAAGAAGAGTAGGATGTTCTTTCTGAAATATTTTTCTCGGGGACTTAAAATGTAAGCTTCTGCCGCTGACAAGGTGGCATTTTTAGATTAAGCCATGGGAAATCTAGCATGATTTACAAATACAACAGTCCAAGAATAACAGCCTTTCTGCCATCTGTGATTGGCATCATTATTATAGACTCCATTGTAATCTTACCTCGCTGTCCAACAAAGCTATTCATTCAGCAACTAAGCTCATGTCAAAGACAAGACAGAGTTTACTTATTTGCGGGGGGGGGGGGGGGGGGGGGGAGAGGCTTTTGAAAAACGCAATCTTATTGCTCAGACAGAACTCAGAGTGTCCATGACATGTGCAAGGTGTTCAGGATATAAGGGGCAGTCAAAATAGAAATCCGACCTGCTGAGAAGGTGTTTAATCTTTGAGGTGTGAGGTGTTACATTCTAGCACTCTCGGGACTGTTCCCAGACATGAAGGAAAAAACTATCCAAAGCGTATGCGGAAACGTGCACTGGTGCCCCTTTGATGTCTGTGCTGGCAAAGCATCTCAGCTTTCACACCCAGTCTTTAATAAAACAGCTGACGCTCCTGGTTTGTAAATAAAGGAAGCTAGGAGATTGCCGCACGGGATCTGTGGCACACACGACACCTTCACTTCAATCAACACCTGAAACCCCTCATCGTAACGTGTATACACACACATGCACGTGTGCACACAAACACACACACACACACGCCCCTTAGAGTTATCTTATAAATGACTCCATGCCTGCTTCTACCAGACCTGTAATCTTCACCTAACTCTTACTGTGGAAAGCGGATGAATTCCTACGAATCTTTCAACGTTCCTATTTATCCTCTCGGAGAGGAAGAAAAAGAGAATGGATCGCACGCTTGTATATTCAAAATACCGAGAAGAGCTGAACATCCTCTTTGGCCGTAAGACAGAAATGGAAGGCCAAACACACACGGAGCCACTACCGGTCTCTGCACAAGGAATGATCGATAAAATGCATGACTGGCTTTTCAACAGAAGTCAGTAACAGGCATAGTTTACAAAGCACACGTATTGTAGCATCGAGCAATAAGAGAGACGACATCAATGATTCGGGCCTTCCCAACCTGTCCTCAGACTCCAAATCCACGAGGGCAGCAAGGCAGGGGCTCTCCAGAGACCAAATGCGAAGCAGGTCCATCTCGACGCCAGAAAATGCAACCCTCAGGCACCGCTGGCCTCCCGGGTCAGCCGTGCTGGGGACCACTCAGCCCAGTAGGCAGAGAGCCAGCCCTGACCGTCACCAGGGATGCTCATGCACACTTCCACCCGCCTCTCGACCTACCACCGCCTGCCGTCTCATACCCAGTGCCTGTGTGCTAAAGGCGGAGACCCAGGAAGCACTCAAAAATAGATGTGCTTGGACTGGATGAAAAAAATGGGGCACATATACACAATGGAATATTATCCAGCCATAAAGAAGGACAAGCCTACAGACTTCGCAGTGGTCTGGGTGGATTTAGAGTCGATCATACTGAGTGATCTATCACAGAAACAAAGAACAGAGTACTGTGTGTTCTCACTCATAAGCAGACCTTGAACAATTATCGTAATCCTAGAAGAAAGGGATTGGCAGGAGTGGGAGACTGCCAGGGGAGGGGTGGTGGAATTGGCAGTTGAGGGAAGCTGCCAGGGGAGGGAGGGGAACCCCTCATCCACAAGGGGACCTACATCATCAACCTTTGTATACTTGGTCCTGAATTGTACCCCACATCTTTCGAATTAAAAAAGAGAGAGAGAGAGAAATAGATGTGCTGGTCTCTTCCATCCATCTAAGACAGATGTAGAGAATTGTAGGGATGGAAAAGCTGAGATCTCCTAATCCCTTCAGAGAACTCCTTCAAGGGCTCATCAGGTTGGGGTGATAACCCTGCTTTGGCCTCAGCCTACTATACATATTGCAAACATACAGTTACAATGTGTGTCCAAGTTTGGGTCACTGTAAATTTTAGGAAACTATATCTTACCTTAAGCAAAGATCTTGTTCTCTGTGCTTTATACCTGGAGATTCTGACTGATCAGGAGGAGAGATGGGGAGGAGCATTTTTCTGAGAGGATTAATTAACTATTTACTAGGGTTTTATGTGTAAAAGCTTCTGGCATTGACATCAAATATATCAACACTCAATTTTTAGGACATAATGATACTTTTTTCAGAAAAGTATCCGTCTCTTAGCGTGGTGCCTCCCAATTAATCACGATCTCTTAAATAGTACTGATGGAAATCCTGCGTTTGTAAATCCTTTCAGCAAACTGCAGGATAATTTAATTGACGGTAAAATGATTTTATGTCTTTCATTATTTTCTCACATATTTCAGATTTTAGTTTTACTTTTCCACTTGGAAAACTTTCCGGCTGTTGGACGTGGAAGAAAAATAGTGGAATGGAGACGCGTCCAGGGTCCCAAGTAACAGACTCCAGCGGAACAGCGGGCTCGTCCCTTCCCGGTCCATCCTGCTCCCCTGCCCTGTGCCGCAGTCTTTTCCGCAGTTCTCTGCTCCTTTTTTCCAGGAGTCCTGCCTCCGCTCCCTCTGGCCCTCCGTCTACGCTGGCACTCTTCCAGGCTCCCATCATTTTCTCGGTGCGTGTGGCACAGCCCTCCCCATTCCAACTCTTGAGTGCTTTAGAAACCTATATTCTTCACAGCATTTTCTGTGAGGTGTCATTGTTTTCTTTGCTTCTCTTCCCCTTTTCTGCCCCGGAGAATAATTCGCGCTCTTACTTTCCGTCTTCCACACGCTGGTTTCCAGGCCCTGATCTCCCTTTAGGCGCAGCTGGTTTTTGTAACACACTTGTCTCTTTTCCTTCAGCCTTTGGGGTCCAACTTCTAGGAAGGGCAGAGGGACCCTTGCATAAGACTAACATCGCTTTCCTTCTCTTTTATGCCTCCTAAGCCATTCTCATCCAAGATGCTTATTTACGCTACTCCAGAATTGCTTTATTCCATCCAACCAATGAAGCCTTGTCAGGGATCTGTTATATGACTATCTACCTTAGAGTTAGAATTCAGATGTGAGAGAGTTTCATGAAGACTCATATAAATATGTGTGTTTGAATTAAGAAATGAATCAGACTCCTAACAGACAGTAAATCTGATTTGGCTGATTGGTTTGAAATGATGATGGGCTTTGCCAAATAGGTAAATGATAAACATTTTCCATAAATTAGCTAAATCTGTAGTTCTGAGATTTTAACGACCATAGGCTTAAAGCTCTTGAAAAGAAAGCATTAAATCAAAACTGCTACATTTGTTAGTAAATGTGTATCAAAATTAATATTAAGTTATTGAATACATTTCAGTAAAACTCTTTGGTATACTTTCTATAAATTAAGAAAGAAAATATGCCTAGTAAGAAAATGGAAAGTGACAAATCTTTTTGAACCTAATTGAGTTGCCATCTGATAGATAATTGAAGGGAACCTAATTGAGTTGCCATCTGATAGATAATTAAAAATACTTTTGATGATAGATCATTACAAAGATTTTCAGCACATAACTTGGAATGAGTTCAAAGAATTGGGTGACATTGCTGTACTAAAACTCCGTTCATTTATATCTACTTATTTATGATAATAAGCTTTCTCAGTGCTTATATGTATATAAAATATAAAAATATGAATATAATGGTGCTGAACCTTGCCTCAAGCCAGTAATAGCTAATATTTATCCAGAAACAAATAGGCTATTTTTATTAAGAGTTTCATTTTCAATATATTTTATTTTTACTTTTAAGGAGTATTTATCAAAATTTATATTATGTTGTTTTGATCAGTTGTATACTAATAATTTTCATAAAACTCAATGTAGAAAAAATGTTTTAACATTTAGAACCTCATGACCAGAAAAATTTTAAAAATCAAATTTTAATTTATACATCTATTTTTGTTTCAAGAAATATGATAGGTGATCAATATAAGGCTTTCAAAAGTATATTGTATTAAAGTAAAAGTTTACAGGATAAATGTAATGGAAAACACGTGTTCAGATAAGAAAGCAAAGGCAAATTTTCCAATTGCTAATTAAGAGTTTAATAAATTTAAGGTTCAATAACCATTTCAAATAAGTGTTAACACAGGTGTCTTGAATCACAGAATCTTAGAACTGGAAGGGAAATTAAAGATTAACTACTAAACTTCTCTTCAACTTATTTGCTTATATTACTCCAAATAATTCTGAACAATTTTGTATTCCTTCAAATGTTCATTTGACTTCTGAATTTAATCTTACATTTAAATGGTAGCCAAAGATATAATATCTGGTGCCATTAAATACTTTAATTTTAAAAATTATATTACTTTTTAAAATAGAGTCCACGGGAACCCAAACATTATGGTGATTTGACACTACCATCGCCCATCTTGGATGTGCTTCTGCAATTCCACTCTCTTCTTTCCCATTATCCTCTTCTGAATGCTTCTCACTATGCTGCTGCTGCCAAGGGATTTTTTTTTTTTTTAAACAGTCATTTTTCTAAAATTTCTAACAATTTTTTCAATTGTTTCTCTTGTTTTGACTGATCCATTTTCATAGATACATCATAGCTGTACATATTTTGGGAGAACATATGATTTGTGTGTCCATGTATACAGTGTGTAATGATCAGATCATGGCAACTGGACTTTCCATCACCTCAAGCATTTATCTGTTCTTTGTGTTGGAACGCTTCTATTTTGAAATATGAGATGAGTTATTATTGACTCTAAGTTCCCTACTATGATATCAAACACTAGAACTTCTTTCCAACCATCCTATTGTAGCCCTTAACCAACTTCTTTTCTTCCTCTCCAACCCTTTTCTCTTCCCAGTCTGTGGTAACTACCAATCCACTCTACCTCCACACAATTCTCTTTTTCAGCTCCCACATATGAGTGAGGACACGTGATATTTGTTTTACTGTGCCTGGCTTATTTCACTTAACATAATGACCTCCTGTTCCATCCATGTTGTTGCAGATAAAGGAATTTTCTTCTTTTTTGTGACTAAATAATATTTTGTGTATACATATATACCAGGTTTTTTTAATCAATTCATCCAGTGATGGACAGTTAAGGTTCTTCCATATCTTGACTATTATGACTAGTATACAATAATGATATGGGCATGCAGATAACTCTTTTGATATGCTGATTTTCATTATTTTGGATATATACCTAGTTGTAGGATTGTAGAATGATATGGCAGTCCTGTTCTTCGTTTTTTGAGGAAGCTCCATACTGTTTCTCATAGTGGCTATCTTAATTTACATTCTCACCACAACAGTGCTCCCTTTTCTTTGCACTCTTGACAGTATTTGTTATTTTCTGCCTTTTTAATAACAACCATTCTAACTGGGGTGAGATGGTATCTCATTATGGTTTTGATTTGCATTTCCCTGATGATTAGTGATGTTGAGCATTTTTTTCATATATCGGTCAGTCATTTGTGTGTCTTCTTTTTTAAAATGTCAATTTAAATTTTTCACCCATTTTTAACATTGGATTATGTGTTTGCCATTGAGTTATCTGAGTTCCTTATATGTTCTGACCATTAATCCCTAGTTGGATGCAGATATTTTCTCCCATTCTGAAAGTTGTCTCTTCACTCTGGTGATGGTTATCTTTGTTGTGCAGTTTTTTGGCTTAATGTAATTCCTTTTGTCTATTTTTGCTTTTGTTGCCTGTGCTTTTGAGTCTTACTCTAAAACTCTTTACCCAGATGAATGTCTTAGAGCATTTCTCCAATATTATCTTTTAGAGATTTCATAATTCCAGGCCTTACATTAATTATTTGGCTCATTTTGAGTTTTTTTAATATATGGTGAATGATGGGGATCTAGTTTCATTCTTCTGCATATGGATACCAATTTTCTCCAGTATCATTTATTAAAGAGACTGTTATTTCCTCCATTGTATGTTGTAGGTAGCTTTGTCAAAAATGAGTTGCCTCTAAGTCCATGAATTTATTTCTCAATTTTATATTCTGCTCCATTGGTCTGTGTGTCTGTTTTTATGATAAGTGTCATGCTGCTGTGATTACTATAGCTTTATACTATAACTGGAAGTCAGATAGTGTGAGGTACAGTAATTCAGGATCTTTTGTGGTTCCATACAAATTTTGGAATTTTTTTTTCTAATTCTGTGAAGAATGTCATTGGGATTTTGATATGGACTGATATGGATTGGGATTTTGATATGGATTTAAATTTAATGTGTAAATGTTAAAAATATATCATAAGTAAAATTTCTGAATTCTTGCATGTTTAAATGTGTTCTCTTTTGCTCTCCCTCTTGATTGACAGGCTTACTGGGGTAAGATTTCTAGGCTCAAAATAACTGCTCAGATTTTTAAAACTTTGCTTTTTGGTTTCTGATATATATTGCTGGTGAGGAGTCTGACAACAATCAGATTCTCAGATACTTACTTCTTTCCTTTTTTTTCCTCCCCTTTTGGAAGTTTTGAAGGTCTTCCCTCTGTTTTAATTCTACGCTTTCATTAAGATGGGTCTAGAATGGATATATCTTCATGCATTCTATTTGGTCTTTGACCAACTCTTTTCAATTTTATTCTTTCTTATTTCATTGGACTTCTCTGTGAAGTCTTTCTCTAATATATTTTGGATTGTTTCCTCCCACCTATTGCTCTTGTTCTTTTCATGGAAATGCTATTAGAGAAATATTGGGCCTTCTGGACTGACTTCTATATTTCTTCCATTTTTTATTTGCCTTTAGTTTTCTACTTTCTCAGCTCTTTCAAAATTTTTTCTTCTAGCCCTTCCATTTCTTTTGTTTTGCTTTGTTTTACTGATCATACCTTTAATTTACAGAAATTATTTCTTGACCTCAGAGTGATTATTTTGCATAGCATCCACTTCTTCACTATTTCTATGAATAAACTACTTCACAAAATACGCCAAATGCGCAAATTAGAACTGTTTTAAAGTTCTGTTTCTTGCCTTTAAAAAGTATGCATTCATTACCTCCTTTATTTTTTGTTGTTGCTGTTGTTGTTTTTTTTGCTTTTCTTTTACTCAAATATTTGCTGTCCCTTAATTTTATACTTGTATTTATAAATCAAAGATAAAGTTTGCAATGCAAGCATCCACTTGTATGGTTCTACAAATTTTTTACAGTTCTGTCACTCCAAAGGGCTTCTCTCTGAACCTAAAGACCAGCTGATTATAAATTATAAATGTGAAAGCTCTGAGTAATCATACTAGACTCTAACTGTGTGGAGATAGGGACATAAAACATCATATACCAAAAAGGTGACTAATATGTTTTTTGATTATGAATCAAAAGGCACTGGAGGTACTAAAATACAGAGAATAATTATGTGAAAAAAGCAATGGAAGAATTTTTATTACTGTAATTTTCATTAATTAATAGATCATTGAGTGTAAAGGTCAATGACTATAATGACTTCAGAGGATAAGAATAACTCGTGGGTGGGGTTACAAAATAGAAGGATGGTATGGCGGTGATCAAATAATTTCATTCATGCACTGTTAATCAAAAACTAGTTAGTCAAATTATCTTTGGATGCATAGAAAATGCATCATTATTACAGCATTTTTGTAAGTCTAGTTTCATATAATTTCACTGAATCTGAGAACTTTACATCCTTCCCTGCCTTCCACAAGGGATGGAACCTCACAGTCTTTGTTCCAGAAGAAACGAGCAAATGAATAAAGTACATATATTGCAGGCATTAAATGCATAGGGAAAGCACTTGACACTACTATATATATATCAAAATAATTCTCTATCAAAATAATAGAGAAGCTATATGCAATCTTGATGCTTGCTTTCTTAAAAAAAGTTCTTCCTCACAAGGTAAAACAACTGAGCAACTATTTGCAACCAGGAATATTGATTGCCCTTGACCAATACAATCTATTTCTCAATTACCATTAGTTCAGTACACTCTTAATATTTCATTTCGTTCTTTAGCTGACACATGTTGACATCTACTGGAGTTAAAACAACGAACAAGGTTGCCAAAGACTCCTAGACGTTCAGTCCATCCCTTCAGCTTAAGTCTTGCCCAATTAACATTCTCAGCTGGTGGCCCCCAATTCAAAGCGTAATTATACTGGAACTACAGTACATGCTCTTTAAAAATGGCCTACAAACAGAATGTAAACAAGTCAACCTCTGAAGTATAGCTACAAATGGAGACAGCTGCAAATAGAACAGAACCAAGAAGAAAATGTGTTACCTTCCTCATCCACCAAGAATTTACTTGCCATAATTCCACCATTTGCCTTATCTTTGAGAAAAAATCTCCATCACTTAAGAATAAGAATAGTGAGTAGTAAAAAAAACAGCAGATTGGAAATCCTGATACTTGTGTACTGACCTGTTTTTGTCACTAACTAGTTGTAAGTCCATAGAGAGCCATCCCCTCTTTGGATTATAACACAATAATGCCTGAGGCCCTGCCCATTCCCCAATTATTTGATATTAGGAATTTAAGCATTCATAAATAGTCTTGTTGCTCCTGGACATGTATAACCAAATCAAACACTAAGTCCATAGGAATCACATATAAATGTATGCAACACATTGTGTATATATATTTTTCAACAGGCACTGTAGTACTCAGACCAATCTTCCTCCTCTCTGGGAAATAGTGGCTGGTCTTCACGTAATTTTTTTATTGCACACAAACTGCTGATGAGTATTTAAGCACATGGAACTCAGAGGAATACTTGAATCACTGTCAGTGCTATGATTTATTTAATCAATTATATGAAACTAAAATTGGGTAATTTCAAAAGCAATAGCCATGTCCATATACTCCTCAAGCTTTTTCCCTTCCAAATAAATTATATATCACTACAACTCAACAAACTCACCTCAGACATCTTGCTTGTTTAGTCATAGCTATGATCTCAGAGCATCCTGCCAGCATTCATTGTTTTGTCTACTACTAACTCTGCCATCACAAGCATCATCTTTCTAAACTTAGATTCAATCACTTCTCTTTTTCATAAAATTTCAAAGTGCCTTTCACATTCAGTCTAGAAAAGACATTTAATCTTCATATCCGACAAATATGTGTATGCCATACAAAAACAAGAAGATGTTGTTATTCTTCTAAATTTTTTCACACGTCTGGCTTTATAGACTATAAATAACCAACATTATTCAATGTATACGTATGTTGGTGATTTAATAGAAAACCTTCTAATAAATAAAAGTTTGAAATCCATATTCAAACACATTACCTAATTTAAGCCTTTTAATTAGTCTGAGGCATAAAGAAAAAGAACAAGTAATCCACATTTTATAGATGGGGAAGGTGAGATAAGAAGATGCAGAAGGATGAGCTACCGTATAACCCAGGATGCTGGGTGCCAATCCCACTAGTATTTGCTGCATCCTCCCACTATTAGATGTTGCATTGTATTTTTTATCTTTTTTCACTACCTATTTTCTATAAATCTGTTTATTCCAAGTTTATTTCATTTACTAAGTAAACATCAACCAGCCCTTACTCCCGCCTGTGAGACTCTAGGGCTACAATGACATACAAAAGCAGATGCGTTCCCTGTTCCCTGCGAGCTAAGACCAGTGGGAAAAAAGACACTAATTAAATAATTTTTAAAGTGTGGCAATGCTGCACAAAGGAAGCACTCAGGGCCGTCAGACTTCATGCCTGGAGGACTGAAGCTAGTTGGCAGAGTCCTGAAAAGCAACACTTGAGCTTTTTTGTTTGGTTAAACAGTGAGGCAGAGTTTACTAGACGAGAGGAGAGAAAGAAAACCACATGGGCAAACATCTTTAATAGGATGAAGTCTGGCAAGTGGGGAGTAAGGAGAGAAGCCCAATGTGAGTGGAATTGAGAGACTAGAAAAAAAGCACAATTTGAGAGAGGACGTGAGAAGAATTAGGGAGCAGACTTTGCCAACTTTCAGAGCCAAGATTAAGGAATTGTGTCTTTATCCAAAAAGCAATGGGATTGTCGAATTCTAATTATATGAAATGTACCGAATAGGCAGACCCAGGGAAATAGAAAACATGCTAGTGGTCACCAGGGTCTGAGGGAAAATGAGAATGAAAAGTGACTACTAGTGGACAGTCACTTGGGAATGTTGAAAATATTCTGAAATTAGTCAGTGGTGGTGTTCACACAATTCTGTGAAAATACTTTACATACTGAATTGAGCAAGTTAAAAGAGTGAATGTTTTAGTATGGAAATTATATATCTATAATGAATTGTATTTTATTAAAAATAGCAATGAGAAAGTATGAAAGATTTAAGAGGGAGAGTCTCTTGACCAGATTAGAGTTTTGAAAGGATCGCTTTAGCTTCAGAGTGAAGAACAGATATGGGAGAGGAGAAAGAAGGCTATTTTAATAATTCCAGTCATAGAAATATAGAAAGAAAAACCCATAGGACTTAATGATAGAGTGAATACTGAAGACAAATAAAAAGCAGATGTCAAAGAATGGCCCCTAGATCTCAGGCTTGAACAAGGGAATGGAAGTTGACACTATTTATTGACTTTGTGGTATTGGAGAATGACCAAATTTTGAGAAGGAGAGAGGACATATTGAGTTCAGTCTTTCATTTTGTTTGAGCTTTCTGAAAAAGATGTCAAATAGAATTGAATATATGGATCTGAAACTGAGAGTGGTGTTTCAGTAAGGAGAAAATGTATGAGTTTTCTGTTGACTAAAATAATAGTCATGGATGTAAATGAACAGAGAAAAGAATAAAAGGTGAGACGGTGTCTTAGTCCATTTGGACTGCTGCAGCAAAATACCATAAACTAGCTGAAAAACATCAGTTACTTATTTCTCACTGTTCTAGAGATTGGGCAGATCAGTGTCTGGTGAGGGCTCATGTTCTAGTTCACACATAATGCTTTCTCGTTGTGTCCTCTCATAGAGGAAGAGGGAAAAGAGCTCCCTCCTTGGGTGTATTTTATTAGGGCACAAAGAAAATAGTACCCTGGTGAGCTAGTCACCCCCCAAAAGGCCACCCTTCTAATACCATCACCTTGAGGAGTAGAATTCCAACATATAAATTTGGGGGGACACAAATGTCTAGAACCTAGCAGGAGAGAAGCGGTTCAGAATCAACCCTTGAGGAACTCCCAGATTCTGTCAATCAAATGTGGAGTACAAGTCTGCAAGGAGAAAACAAGCAAAAGCTAGAGAGTTAGGGGAAAACCAGGAGTGCGTGTCAAAGAGACCAAGGACAGCATTTCCAAAATGAAAGATTTGCCAGGTGGATAGAATGCTTCTGAGAAGTCACATGAGATAAGGACCAAAAAATATCTAATGGAATATGTTGACAACTTTACCAAAAGTTGTTTCATTTGTGAGGTGGTTGAGTCAGATCCAGGTGACAATGGGTTGACCAGTGAATGAGCAATGGGGAATGAGCAAAAGTTAGTCTAAAAATGTTTGCTGCTGTTGCCTGGGAGAACAGAAAGTAGATAAAGCAATTGTTACAGGGAACAGGAGTGGTGACTACTTACATTTTTAGAGAGATCGTCTTGAGTGAATCATAAAAAACAACGGAACCTATTTGAGTAAGTGATAGAGGTGGGAACGATTTAAGAAAAAAAGAACCATCTGTGGTGTAAGGCTGGAAGAACTGTAGACATAAGACAGCTCGGACGGGTGGTATCTGATAGAAGGCTGGTCCCATCTGATCAGTCCATGTTGCCTGTGAGGTCGATATGAAGTAACCTACTTAGCATGTGGGAGGTTGAAGGACAGCAAGGAAAAAGCTATTGGGGTGTGAAAATTATGGAGGGGCTGTTTTTATGTGTGAGAGAATGTCGCAACCAGAAACACAGGCCTGTCGATGAAGATGCCGTCTTCCACACACTGTCGCCCACACGGCTAAGCCGGGGTGGTACAGGCTTGGGGGAAGAACATCAACAGCTGGGATTTTCTAAAGCTAAGGTTTGGTCGGTTGCTAAAATAATTTTAAAGACAACCACAATAGAGAGCCAGAAAGTCCAACACAATGGAAAGAGAGTTCATGCAGCCTGTAATATTCACTAGAAAAGGAAGAAAAATATTTTTATTTTTCCATGGATTGCGTCTTTTCTTATAGTCAAAAATCTTAAAGTAAAAACATGTATTAGACTGAAATTTTTAAAAAGACAAGAGTTGAAAAACTTCTTTGTGGATTTTTTAAAAAAGGTACAAAACTAAAAATTTGAAAAACACACTCTTTACAAATATACGACCTGCTTTATTTTGTATAGGCTTGATGTCTTTAAACTCTAGGCTTTTGAACTTAATATATTACAAAGTAAAACCATGAACAGTATAGGAAAAAGACCTCTATCAGGAGGGCTGAAGTCTAACCTCAACCTTTTTACTCATCTATAATTTCAAGATTCAACCAAAACACCCTCATCACTATAAGCCTTCCCTAACTCCTTCTTCCTTTGCCATTTTCATCCAAGCTCACACAATGCCAAATAGAAACGTCCATGGCAACCTCTATTGTACTGCAGAGTCTCCATTGATAGTGTTTCTTGAAGGAAGAGATATTTTCTTCCTCATTTTACTCAGGGCTTGGCCCATATTAAGCAGTCAGTTATGTATGGTTCTCAATCAAATGTTTAAATTTATTTGGGCAAAAAATTGTTACATTGGTAACCTAATTAAAAACTTCATTTGACACAAAAAACTTTTTAGACCTTTCTGTGCTAGAAAAACTTCGGTGCAAGAGTAAAAGAAAAGTTGTTATTTTTTCCTGGCTAGCTGAGAGGTGTCTCTAACTCCTCAGTGTAATGCAGGCACTCGCATAAACAAAGAAAATGAAAGAGACTAGCAATACCTATAGGCTAGCAGCAACAGCAATAGTGGGAAACGCAGACACACTTGCACAATAAAATTGAAGCTTAAATCAAAGGAAGGAGGAGTCTGCAGGGCCATGGAGCCAAGATGTTTTCAGAGCTAGATCTTTTATGGAAAAAAGACCGCCAAGCCAGAAACACAATTCAAGAAGGACAAGAAACAGACACTCAACCTTGCAGCAATTTGACACACCCATCCAGGATTCAGAAGGATTTGACCAATCCCAGATGGACAGAGTTGTTAACAAACAAGCTTTTCTGTCTAAGAAGCATGTGGAAATCAACAGTGTGTTCACAATTACCCTTAGATACACATCCAAGGTTAGCTACTTCATTACTTTATAAGCTATGTACACTGCTCTTTTGTTTTGATTATTTATTTCCCTTGGTCCCAGGGACTTGAGGAAAAGCTACTTATTATGACTCTGAGGCGTAAACCAGGACTTCCTGGGATTGGATGTGCTCAACTGCAGGACGGCCTCTTCACAGCCACCATGAGGAACTCCTGGGACAGCAGGGTAACTGAGTTTTACCCAATCCCAGCTAATATTGCTTTGGGATAACAATCAACATTAGCGACATCACCAGGAACCGTTGGGGGCAGAGCTCACTGCAACACACTTGCATCGTCCAAAGATATTTTTGCTTTATAGATATTACCCCATAAAATGTTGCACTGATTTATACTTCTACTGATGTACATGAAAGTGTTTGAAGTCTATTTATAGCTTGACTGAAAACTTCACCCTAAGCAGACTTGCTTGAGCAGCCCTTGTCAGTTAGGGCTTTGCAAATTAAAAAAATCTATGGTCTGCCATTTAGAAAATCCATCATGTCCTTTTCCCTCACGCTGACCTTGTCTCAAAAGTTTTACAAATCACATATCACAGTATGTTTGAAGTTTGAAACCAGCATTAAGTTTAATCTTGCTATCTTCTCTTGCTCTCTTATCCTTTCCTATATTTTTTACTTATCACTTTTGTCCTGGAGTTCTGTGACATATACTTACACCTAGTGGCTTCTTTCTTTTGTAGCTTTATTTTTAAACTTTTTAGAAAAACACTAATTTACTCTCTTAAACGTCCTATTACTTGAAAATTGGGCAATAATACTCCCATTTGTATCCCTTTCCATTTGCAAACACATTGTATACTAATGTGTTCTAAACTTTTCTGTTATTCTGCAGTAGTGAGATTTTCTTTTTGTACATAAAGTCTTTGTATCTCATAATTTTCTTCTGTCACCCATGCTGTGTGTGTTTTGTTTCTAATACTACTAGCCTGCAGGCACAGACACTCAATAATTTTCATTTCCTTCTCTTGTCTGACTCTGTCCAAATGCATTTGGATTATTATTTCTTCTCCTATTTTTCCCAATGCAGAAAAATAAAAGTATAGGTATTGTATTTCAGTTTATTTTCCATTTACGTGGAAAGTCTGGACGCCTAACCCCCAGAAGTAAGCATTTTTAAGTTTTTGTTCAAGACTGTTCACTTGGCCACTGGGACCACCACTGTAATGTGAAAATGAGTTTTATGGTGGCAGAGCAGTGCCAATCAGTCTTTCCTTCACTTGACAGAGGCACAAGTGCTGGTCAGACACTGGAACCATTAATTTCAACTACCACTGGTCAGACAAAGCAGCTCCCCAGACCGCTCTTCTCTGTGTCCTCCAGGGAAAGAATCGGCAGGAAAGAGTTCTGATTGCTACCTCCACAGCGAGCTCTACAAAAACAAGTCAACCGGCCAGTCGTTTGAAGGAAATTCTGCACATTATTTACTTCATAAGCATCCACGTAGATAAATCTAAGACTCTGAAAAGGACTGCAATGAAGAATGTTATTTCACTCTGTTTCAACCTTGAATTTCCTGCTCTGGTTAGTTTGAGAACAATTTTCATGTTGTACACATCTGCAATAACAACTAGCATTGATGAATCGAGCTTTAAGAAACCATTCTCTGGAATTCTTTAGATTAAGAACCAGAGCCAAGTTTTATGCCCCTGAAATTAATTGCCTTTACACCACCAGAGAGATCTTTCTAGGACAAGATTTTCTCATATTGCTTTTCTCCTACGGTTTATGTAAGATGGTTTATTTATGACATAAGTCTACATTTTTCAAGGTGCTCCCTCTGTAAACTACCTCCACCCTACCCAAGTTCCCGATTCTAAAGTCAGCACAGATCAATGTTCAAATCCCAGCTCTGTTATTTATCAGCCATGGGACAACTAGTTTAATGCCTTTTAACCTCAATTTACTCCTCGGCAGAATTGAGAAAAGATCTCACCTACTATTAGCACAGACCAGGGCAAAAACATAAATGAGGGCCAACATAGCATTTGTCTAAATTACCTGGAAGTTATCAAAGAAGCTAAGCCCCCTACCGGGCCTATTTCCTCCTCAGGCTACTCTTCCCCCACTCAAGCTTGCTCCTCTGGATTGCTCTCCCCATCCAGAGGGAAGCCAGGGAACCACTTTGTTCTCCATGGATTGGCCCCTGCTTTCCTCATCCAGAGGGAAGCCAGAGACCCACCTTGCTCTTCATGGACTGGCCTCTGCCTCCCGCAGGCTTGAGGGGGTGCACAGGTCCACGTGGACCCAACAGCGCAGATGCATCTCAGGCTTCCTAGACGGTGACTGGGGTGCCAGATGGTTATCGTTCTGATTCAGGATTTCCAGGCACCTACCAAGACCATCCAAGTAGAAGAGATAAGGAAGGGAAGAAGATAATGCACTTATTTTAGGATCTTCGTCTGCCTAGAAACCCATGTCAGCGATTTGAGGCAACCAGATGTAAGCAGGATGTAACAAAAGCATTGGTTCTTTCTCTAGTTTCAGGGACAGAGGTTAGACTATGCACACACGTGAGCACAGATGTGTGTGCCTGGAATAGTCATTTTGGCTAATACTTTCCTTTTCCATAATTCTTATATAGTCAAATGAATATCAGACTCTTAAAAAAAAGATAAGTCAGGAAATCAAAATCTTAGCAAGAAAAGGAAGAAAAACATTCTTTGTGTTTCAGTACCTGTGATTTACAGTGTCTTTAAGACATAGAGCACTGCCTGGGGTCTCTCTTCCTCATGTCTAAGGGCAGAAATGACCGAGATCATTGGACCTGTGTCATAGAATTGTGTGGGCATTAAATATAATGCATGTTATCTATATATGATGCCCTTATCAAAATCCAGAGTAACTCTCTCTAAGCTGGGCCTCTAATTCTTGTCAAGGGAGAAGGAGGTTAGGCAATAATTTAAAGTTAAATTTTTTAGACCGTGAACAAACCTGAAGACCAAAGTTCAGTCATCAGCAAATTTCAGACATGATACCTTGCTTTGGACTTTCTGCTCGAAAGGTGATCTTTTTTTTTTTTTTTCATTTATTCAAGCATAACTAGGTATCCTCACTCTTTGAAGGCAGACACCGAGGGCTCTGCCTTCAATTCATTGTCTGCTCTAATGAAGTGGGGAAGACAGAGAGATTCCCTTTATAACCTCTTTCGATTGATAGAGATAGCATCCAATCAACCTTGATTATTCAATATGAAATATTTTTAAGGAACACTTTCCTTCCTGATCTTTCCTAGATACATTCGTTCAGCTGCAGCCTGACCCCGTTTTTGTATAAAGACTTTTCAAGAAGCTTATAAGTAGTATATGCCAGAGCTATAACAATGAAGCAAAAGCCGTCTTTCCGAAAGACAGACACACCGATCATGATGGGACTGACTTTAGGTACAGTCTGTTCGTTTCATATAAGAGAAGAAAAATTAACACTATTATGGGTGCCACAGGGCTTCAGACCTTTGAGAAGGAACTTGATCAACAATAGCCTGTGTAAATACATAGCACCTCATGCGACATATACGCTGTATATTAGCTAAATGTATTGCGATATGTTCCACTGTTTGGATTACTGTCTATGTTATACTTTAAATGTGTTGCTATTTATCTTACCTACTGGTATTCTCTTATGTGGTCTTCCATCCAGTCAGGACATCCGCCCACTGACAACTCCATGACTATGGCCACCACTAAGCCCTTTAAACGACATATACGCTTGGCCATGTCCTCCTACCAATCATCCTTCACAGAGACTTGTCCTGATAATCTCCTCTGCACTACTACCCTCGCCACTTTGCTCCCTAATTGTTTTTAAATGTCCACATGTATCCAGCTTGCCTTGATTAAAATGATAAGTTACTTGAGAGCAGAAAACAGAAACCAAATGACTTTACATCCCCCCCCAAGTGCCCAACACAGAGCTCATGGCTCCACTGAGCCACAGAAGAGTTCATTATTACTTGGTGGACCTCAAAGGCAAACATCCGGCCTAACTCCTGTTTAAATTACTCAAGTAAAGTTGACCATTTAACAGGCTGTTGGAGCACTGCTTTGTTCAACGTGTTGTCAGACACCCTGCAAATACAGAGATATGAACTAAATAGTGTGACCGCTCAACTAATTAAGAGGTTCAGTGTGTATGTGTTCCCATAATGAATAATTAACAGAAGTAATTTGAGAGACTCACCCATGCTAATGCGGTAGGAGCTGGGGTTGAGTTTGATTCCCCTTCTGTGTTTATTTGAAAGCATGCACAGCCCAGCTTCCATCCTTTGTACTACGTTTATAGGTATGTCATGTCTAGAGCCTCTGAGGTGGAAATTATGACAGTTCTAGAAGCAGTGATAGAAAGATAATTAAAAAATAATTAACAAGAATAATTAGCATGGGGCCAAGGGAGGAGAGCTTTTATTTCATCAGTTAGTTTGATGTGATTAAATGGTGTAAAGAGCACAGCCTGGCAGGTTCCTCTCTATGGCAATATGAACGAAACCACGATTTTTCCGTTTTGTTTTGCTCTCCTGCTTTTCCCTTCCACTCACGGTCAGCAAGCAGTAGCCGCTGTGATCCTCCCTCTCTTCTGAAAAGTGCCAGCCAGCACCTCTCGCGGCACCTCTCCACTGGACTGAAGACATCACCGCACAACTCCAGTGGAAACACAGAAGTGGACCATCAGGGTCTGTCTGCATAATGCTCCCGGGGGCTGTGTCTTAGGTGATCACCTTGGCACCAGCTGAGCAGAGATGCAGGAAGAGGCAAAGGCGCTCAACAGCAGTCGGGTTTTCATTGGTTGTTGCTCACCATGCTTCACTCTCTTCCGAGCAAGACCAAAACTATGCTGGTAAAAGAACAGAGGCATGAACACTAACTTTCAGCCTGGAAGGTGATTGTCTTATAATTGGACAAGACAGCACACAATTTTACCCGGTCATTTTCCTGTTACCGGGAAGCTGTACAAACTCCAGAACAGTCTCCTGCTGAGAGGAAAGCCCTTCGTTAAACAAGTCAGTCAGCCTGGAAGAGCACTCACGTGGAGTCGGACGGACCTGAGCTGAAACCCTTGCTTCTGTCACATCCAGCCCTGGCTGAGTGGCCTTGGGCAAAACTTTCTCGCTCTGAACTGCAAGTAGCTCATCTGTAAAGCGATGATACTAATACCTACCTGGCTTGCTATTTGCACTATTATTTATTTGAATGCTGTTCTTTGATAATAGGAGCAACCACTGCTCTTATCAGTTTATCTAATCTCTCCTGAACCTGCTCCCTAACTGGCAAAACGAAGGTAATAGCTATAGGTTTATTGTGAAAACTAAATGAAGTCCTCAAGAAAAGTTACCTCCTGGGCTATATCATACATCAATACCCATTGAGTGAAAAACTATGGAAAGTTAGAAGGTAAATGAATTCTTGACTGACATTTGTTGAGAGGAAAAAAAAACCCTAAGGGCATGATATAGGTAAAGATGTGGGCATCAGGAGAATGTCTTTTGCATAGTCAATGGATCTGTACCTAGTAGCCCTTGGCTATTTTTGTTTGTTGACTTGTTATGTATTTTGTTTGCTTATTTTAACATGTCCAAGAAACCAAGCTCTTAGGCCTTAGGTATCTGTTAAGGCATAAAAATATAATTAACACATTATCAGGCAATGCTATTTCTCCCAGAACTTGACTGCACTGTGGAATGAGGAGATAGAATACAAGAAGAAATGTGTGAAATCTTTGACAGGGATTGCAATGATTGGCAGGAAATAATTTGTGACAGTTTGCATTCTTCAGATGAGTTTTTCTGATACAGTTTGCCTAGAGGACATTTGAGATGGAAAGTAGAGAAGGCAGAAAGTAGAGAAGACAATCACAGGCGAGAGTGTAAAAAGTACTGATCTATCTGAAATGAACCTCATAGAAAAAGAGTTTATGGTAATTCATGCAAATCATGTCAGGTAGCTCACTCCCCCGTAGCCAGTTTCCTTGGGGTCACTAGAACATAACCCAATCTTGGCTGGTAGAGTTTAGAAAGTTTTCCTAGGCTCACAGAATCTGTTAGCACGATTGATTCACTCATTTAACACATGTACGTGAGCACGTATCTTATATCAGTCATTGCCGTTCTGGACTTGGAGTCTGGTGGGAGAAGAGGCTACCCCAAGTCAAGCTCAAATAAATAAACATGAAGAAAGTTGTATGCAGTTAGAAGCCCTATCTCTTTAGCTACCAATATCTTATAATAAACACTAGAGTTATTATCAGAGAGGGAGATACTGAAGGTGCAAAGGAGTCATTTCTCTCTAAGTAGGAAATGCCCTTGCTGGTTGCATATGGTTATCTTACTTTTTCTGGTTTTGGCCCCTTATCACATAGCAGTACCCATTAGCTCTGAAAAAGACCCAGATAGATCTGCTTGCTCTAAACATGTTAGAACCAAGAATAATTCTCAAATTCTTTCCTTCCAACAATACTGAGACTAAACATTCCAGCTCAGATAATGCCACCGAACTTTAATTGCTATGCCTTATACATAATACTCAAATATTTATTAGCTGAATAAATGAATAACAAAAGGTTCTGAGACAGAAGAGGATAAAGGATGCTTGAGAATGATGAAATAAGTATTTCAGAAGAACAAAAGGAGGACTAGCGATACAGGCAGGCTGGTTGCCTCCATAAACGGGGTGTTCTTCAGAGTTCATTTCAATTCTGCCTGAGATTCTCCCTTTCAGAACATCCACAACTGTGAGACAAAAGGGAGCTAACAGTTGGAGGACATTAAAGCTGATTACCAATAGATTGCATTAACATGCAAAGCAATTAGGAACCACTGAAGAGTGTTAACATGACGGGCTGATGCTTTGTGCACCATCATAATTCTGAATCTGCAGAAGTAAACTCCATCTGCAGCCAGCCTTAGACTCGGCAACGCAGGACTTCAAAGATGGCATTGGTCAACACCCTTACCCCATCACCTCTTCACACGACAAAACTTCAGGCCTGTGCCTGTCCAACCAAACAGCCATCTCCCACTGTCCTAGTCCACCATGACGGGCTGAACAGAAGAGATCTCTACTGAAGTCACCATACATTGATGACTTCCCATTTCACAGGCTCTCTGGCACTGACACGTGATCCTTCTGCCAGTCTACATTTTTCTCTAGCTCCTGTTTTCCTTCACTGTGAGTCCCAAAACCTCATTTACACACCATCTGCCACCGCTTCCCTCATTATTCTCCGACGATCGTATGGCTGCCTACGTTAAGACCCATTAGAATTACCTCAGTTTCATTTGCCCATCTTGATATTCCCACTCTTCTGGCCTCCTCTCTTGAGGTGCCGCTTCTCTGTCCATGCTAGTCCTTCAACTATTGTCTGCTGGTAAATCACTCTGTTAATTATCCCATCTTTCTCCTGTATCACAGCCCTTTCTGGGTTTAGGAGTGGTCTATAAATATGTTCAAGTCTCTCCTAGTTTTATTTTTATTTTTTTTATTTTTTATTTTTTTGAGTTGGAGTCTCACTCTGTCCCCCAGACTGGAGTGCAGTGGCCGGTCACCGCAGCCTCAACCTGCTGGGCTTCAGCGATCCTTCCGCCTCCACCTTACGAGTAGCCGGAATTACAGGCATGCACTACCATGCCCAGCTGATTTTTTTATTTATTGTAGAGATGAGGTCTCGCTGCCCAGGCGGGTCTCGAACCCACGGGCTCAGGCAGTCCACTCACCTCAGCCTCTCAAAGGCGCGGGATTACAGGCTGAGCCACCGAGCCTGGCTTAGTTTTATTTTTTTAAGGTACTGCCCTACCATCCTTTAAATATCTTAACACATATTCCAAAAATTGCTTTCTGGAACTACTATGCCATTTCAAGAACAGATTTTTCTCAAATATAAAATTGATTATGCTAATCAGCTTATAATTAGTCAGTGGATCCTTACTGGAAAACATAAATTCTCGAGTACAGCATCCTAGGTTTCCCATGATCTGTCCCCTACACAGATTTCTTCCTCCCTCCCCACCTCCCTTTAGACAATCGATGAAATACAGAACTACTTCACGCGACATCCTCTCTCGCCACTCTGCACTTACAATGCGTCTTATTCTTCCTGGGATATAACCCAGGTTATAAAACGGTGGTCTTGGGCAAGTCTCCTCAGGAGACGGTGGGCAAAGCAGCAGTCTGAGGCCTGGCTTGTTCACTGCCGCAGTAAAAGAGCTTTAAAGTTTTCCTCTAGCCAGTGGTAATTACCAAAGCTTTGTAAACTGGGGCGTGATATTAGAGTGGAATGCAGATTCCATTATATGAGAATAGATTTAGGAAGCCATGGAAGTAGAAAGGTAAAACTAGTTATAAGTTGGCGAAGGCTGTCCAAGTGAAAGCTGATGACAGCTGAAATCGAGTGGTAGCAGTTGAGACACAGCTCAGAGAGGCACAAGGAAGAATATCACAGAGGTCAGAGGCAAAAGAGGAGAACATATTGATAAAGACCCTTTCTGACTTTAGCCAGGTTCCCCTGAGTCCTTTTTGGACTACCTCTGACCTTGGACTCTGACATTGAAACATTTAGTTCGGTTTTAGCAAGAATCCTGCTGGAGTCTGGACACCCTCAGTTTAGCCAGAAGGCCCCCAGCCATGAGGTTTCCCTGTGTAATTTTCCATCCACTGATCCCATCCCATTCCTTGGTATAGATGCCCACTTTTCCTTGTTATATTTGGAATTGAACCTCATTTCTCTCTCCTGCTACACAAAACCCCACCATAGTAGGACCTCTGAACAAAGCCTGTCTTCATCGACTTTAATACATGCCTTTCACAAGGTTCATGAGAATTCTTCTCTTTAACTACACCATCACAGAAACCAAGAGTATAGAGAGTCCTACGTGAAGACCTGTGATCCCGGCACCAAATGCTATAGAGAAGGTCCAAAGAAGTGGTCACTGGATTTGATAATTAAGAAATTGTATGTAACTTAAACAACAGCAGCTACGACGGAGAAGAAGAAACAAGAATCTGTGGTTGAGGAGTGAATGGGAGACAGGGGAATCAGTGAGCACTGTGTACTTTTCAAGAAATTTTAAACGGAAGAGAAATGAAATAGACTAGACCGGTCTAGATGCTCCATAGAGCCAATGGGTTGGTGAACGTGAGACAGATATTTGTAGATTTACAGACTGAAGGAAGTCTTGGACAACTTTTTATTAAAGGGTCAGACAGTAAATATCTTAGACTCGAGGGTCATAAGGTTTCTGTCACAACTGTTCAATTCTGGTATTGTAGCACAAAAACAGCCAGAAACAATATGTAAACAAATGATATAGCTGTGTTCTTACAAAATTTTACTGTCAAAAAGTGAGTGCCAGCAGGCTCTCTGACCATAGTTTGCTGGCCTCTAAGTGACCCCAGGCAGACAGAGGGCATGAGATCCCGGGTTACAGAACGGCCTTAAACAAGAGCAAAGGGAACAACGGTGCACACCTGTCAACAAGAATGGACTGAAATTTACTAAAAACCTAAACACTTAGTTAAATATAAATTCAATCTTTTAAAAATTTGAAGCCATCTCTATTCTAAAAGTGAACCCAGTTGTTTCTTAAAAGGCTCTTTATAAGTCTCTGAAGAAGGAAATATTTACTTAGGTGTACTGAAATGTTTTAGGTACTTTAAATTCTCAGTCACAAACCATCTAGTACCAACTCAGAAATTCCGAAAGAGCACAAATGATCGCAGCAAGGACCTCACCCCTCCATGCCACCTACACTTGGCAGAGTACAGACTCAACACTGTCTGTTCTAAAAGGAAGATCTGATTTGAAAAGGAGGGTCACATTATCCTCTTCCAACCCCAGATCTATGGATATTTTACTTGGAAAGCTGATTGTGGTATCCTGGCATATTTCCATAACTAAAGCAATGTGATTAAGTTCCCATAGGCTTTAGATAATCACCCAAGCTTTTTGATTGTTATAATCAGGTCAGAGCTTCAATCAATGAAGCTATCCTGACACTATTGACTAAATAAAGAATCTGGACAGGATAAAAACAAGAACTGCAGCGATGCTGAGTAAATGCCTTCAAATGGTTTCCTTCCTAGAGCTCAGATAATATGACAACAAGGGACTAGCATGATGTGGATGTCTGCATTCAAACACATAATTGTTATAATCATGGCATAATTGTGGCATGAAGTGAGGTGATTCTATACATTATTTTATTTTCTAATAATTGCAGTGGTCTCTCATGGAGACAGATGCATCCTTGTCACAGTTAAGCTGTGTGACCTTTAGTAGCATTTCTGACTCAGCCAAAATTTGTTGCGTGAGTTATTCTGCCAACTTCAATCATGTGAATAGCATTATTAATTCCTCCTAAAAACATGTCTAGCAAGGCAGCATTCATTCTCCTCTGTTAGAAAAAGAAAAGAAAAGACAACAACAGCAAAAGAAAAAGTAAAAACAGACTTTGCAACAATGACCTTGGCCCATGCACCCACCATCAATAAAAATATCTTATTTTGGGCAGGAGAGAAGGGTGTGGATATTTGGTGGCAAACATCAGAGATGCTAGAGTTAAAAAAAAAAATCTAGTGCCTGTAAAGGGAGAGATTGAAGACATTAACTCCTCTCTAAGACTGTTCTGCTGCATGGCTCTGGGGAAAAGCTGCAGGCAGCCTCTCTCTGCAGTGGAGAGAAGAAAAATGGAAGTGGAAGAAAAATGTGTTAGGAAGCAAAGAGGCGAGAGAGGTGGAGGAACAGGCGAGCAACAAATAAATCTCTTGGTAGTGTTTTGGATTGATAGATAGCACTTCATTCTAAAGTATTTCTCAAAATCCCACACATGCTGTTTCACCTAAGAAATGTAAACCCTTCAGGAATAGAAGGAAAGCAAAAAACTTAATGGCATGAAAGGAAAAGTGGTACTTTGGACCCATTTCTGTTGGTCCAAACAACACTAGAGAAAGGACTGTTTCAAGGGTTTGGGGACTGTGGATTCTGCACACCCACAAAACCCAGGAAAAGGCTCATGTTTTAGTCTCATCCTTGCAGGGCTCCATCTGGTTCACTGAAAGGCGGAGTCGCAGCCCTGCTGGGAATAGGAACGCTCCCATAAGCCACACAATAATAAACATCATGGCCAGGCCACTAAATCACACGCTAGGGAAACCCTGACTTACGCCAAAGCTGTATTTCCTCTGTGTTCGGAAACTGAGTCTGGCTCCAAGCATCCATTGTATGGTGAGTTATCTCCCTGCCATTCCCTGCAGAAGCCAGACGTCCCCAAACCCTTGAAACATTTTTAAAGTTCTTGCTCCAAAGGGATACGAGATACCAAAATCACAGCTCACAATGAAACCTTCCACAACAACCAAAGTTACCTGTGCACTCCTATTCACCAGACTCCACCTAGCATCACTGGACGCCACTCCGTTCTTTTTTATACCTAGCAGCTTACATGTCTAAACCGTTTATATTGTGCCCAAGTGCTTTTGCATAGCATCACATTTATACACTTTATCTCTTTTAAGGGTTGTGACACTTGTGTGTAATCTATATTTCTCAGGCTATTCAAGTGCATAACTGCAAAGCAAAATGTTTCTATTCCTCTCCAGGTGGTTCTTTGAGAACTCAAGCATCCTACAAATTCTTTGGAAAATGTCCTGAGAAGCAGCATAGAACTTCTTACATGCACACCAAGAATTAACTAGATCTCTCAGCTGCCACCACTTGCCTGTCCTCCTGCTTTAGGTCTCTATTGTTGATGTTTTTTGAAACCAGCATCCAAAATGGCTCGTGACCATGATCACTGCTGATGTCAGCCACAGACGCAACCCTTCTGGTTGCTCTTGCTGGCTTCAGAAATGATGTCCGTGTTCATGCCATGTCTGACACCTAACACTGGAGGCCCTCATTGACTCTGCCACCATCATAATTTGCACCACTGTCCCCAGGGCCACAAATATCCCTTTAACTGCTATCAATTCAGCAACCAGAGCAGCTAAAGCTGTTGCCCATGATGAAATGACTACTGCAAGTCTCCTGAGGTTCGATGTTGATTTTATTATGGTTCTGGTGATGGCACCAATGAAATGTTTCTTTTTAACTTTAGTCAGTCTTTTATTGCAATATTATGGTGGAAGCAAGGCAAGTCTTCTCCGTGAGGGACTGATGGACGGCAGAAACACCATCCTAGTTGCCCCAGCAAAAATTCTAGGGCACATCCTTAAGAACACTTTTCCAGTCATTGCTTTATTGAACTCTGGTCAGGCCACATGGGACCTTGACCTATGGCTGCCATGTTTCCTAGCTTTGGCCTTTGGGGAGGTGAATCTCCCCAAGGAGATTCTCTGGTCTACTTTCTAAACAAACTGTATTTTGCAATCTTAAAAAAAGAACACTTTTCCTCACCTCCATATCCAAAGCACCATTAAGTTTGTGGACTACTCCCAAATTGTGTCCAGAATCCATCTACTTCCCTTCATTTCCAACCCCAGTACTCTCAACAAAGTCATGGCCATCCTTCGTCTGAACTTTGCAGTCTCTTTGAACTGGACTGTCTGCATCCATTCTTGCTTTCCTGCAAGCCATCATGTAGATAATTTCATAAATATTTCTCCCCTCAGATGTTTCCCTGACTACTGTTATGGAGCTCTGCATGATGTGCTCTGCTAGCTTCTCTAACTCACCTCACACCATTCTTAACTCCACTGATGTGTCTTTAGTCACTTATTTTTATTATTTCTCAAATATATTTGATACCTCTGCCCAGTCTAGGCTTGTTTCATGCAGGACTCTGACAGCAGGAAAGGGAGGCATGGGTAGATTATTTCTTTGCTCACTCACTCCTCATCTCCCGTTACCATTTCTTTCATTTTCTTCTCTTTGGTGCAGCTTCCAGATCTTTTCATAGTTGTGAAGGAAAGGAAATAAAAAAATAAGGAGAAAAAAATTTCCCAAGATGTCACATCAGTGCCATCCGGCACTGGTTTATTCTGGCCCTAGCAGATATTTTAAGTTCTCTCTTTCTCTCCTGGGCACTTCTATGAATTCTTCAAAACCACAACCACCTCCATCTCTTCAAATGTCTCCCCCACAGTTCCTGATGTAAGTATTCACCCTTCCTGCAGACACTAAGGAGTTTTCCTTTGGTTCCTAATCATAGGCAGTAGGTCTTCCCTCCGATTCCTTCTATTTGAGATGTCCTAAAATGCCCCAAAGATCCCTTAATCCTGCCCTAGATGGACCAAGTAAGTTCTCTCTCTCTCTCTCTCTCTCTCACTCTCTCTCTCTCTCTCTCTCTCTCTCTCTCTGCCTCTCTCCTTTTCACACTGGATGACGGTAGTCATGGTTCTTCAGGAGGTCTAACACCTCATTTTAAAATGTGAGGGTACTTGAAACTTATTATGGGTTCAACCAAAACTAATTTTACATGTTTTTATACTCTTTCAAAATATACAGATTCTAATAGTGTTAGTCCTCCTTCCATGAAACATTCTCCACATAGTATTGGTATGTCACTCCTGATAGCTTCAGTTTAGTCAATGAGAAGGATAGAGAATATTCAGCGTCAATCTGCACTGAGCCTTCTGTTTGTGGTCCAGAATACCTAGTCCAACCTTAGCAACAGGCTGTGGCAAGTCTACATGAGTGAGGTTGCAGAAAAGAATGGTGATTTGGATCCTTTGGCAACTAACATTAATCCATGAATTCATAAAGGGGAGTATAAGCCTATACTTCTTATAAACATTTCAATGTTCTTGTCTTCAAGGTTTATTATATACCCAAGTGGAGTAGATAGTTGACATCAGACAGAGTTAAGAATGAACTGTTAAAGACATTCAGCCCACCATTTTCCTAGAGCCTGGCTTACTTGTCGATGGCACCGTAATAATAAACAGAATTCCCAAAACTCTCCCGAAGAGGGACTTTCTGAATTCCTAAACACTCACCTCCAGAGGAACTCAGAGTCCCCCCAAAAAGTCTCTTATTACCCTTCAACGCTTTTGAGGGTTGGCCAAGGAGGCATTAAGTTTTTAGTGCCCAAATTAATGCTAGATTACAGCACACAGGCATTGTGCTCTCTGATTTACGATGCCATACAGCACAGTAAATGAGACTGCTCCTTCTCCTTGGGTCACTTGAAAACTCTCAATTCTTTACTTTATCTTTGGATGGGATAGGTGGGAGGAAAAAAGGGCACATGACAGTGCTCTTGATGTGAATCCCAAGTCATCTCTTTCTTCCCCACACCAGCCTAGATTGCCATTATGGAGGAAAGTCAGAATTGCACAAACAACAAAAATCCAAAGAGGATCTGGATCGCATCTTCTCACAAATTAGGATCAGGGCACAGAGGTCAACTACCCCTCACAAAGAAGAGAAACTCTGGAAGAAATTCTACCCGACACTGAATGAACATTTCAGAATAATCCTTTATGTAGATAGAATAACTTACTCACAGCTGTGTGGTCTTGAGCCTAGGTTTCCTCAAATGTAAAGTAGGCTTAGTACTATTCACGACCTCAGGTTGAATTAAAAATTGAATGACTGAAGATAAAAAGCCAGAAAATTTCACTTTTTTTGACCTGCAGAGTGCTTTTACCTACCTTCACACAGGGCTCCACTCATCCTTCTAGTCCACAGACTCCACAGGGTCTTACTTGGAATAGGGACACAAAGGAAGCTCCGTAACCTCCCTGATAACTCCTACGGCTGTTTAATGTTTGAGCCATGAGCACTACATAGACACCTATATCTTGGGCTACAAGGTCCTAGCTACCTGGTCGAATCAGTCTCACATCTTAAGAAAATGACCCAATGAGCAGCAGCATGTTTAGCCCGTCTTGCTTTTTGCCACAGAAATAGCTTTATTTATTTGATTACTTTCATATAATACACTGACATTGTCCCTCATGGGCAAAATGAAAGACGTTTGCTTTGAGCCTGATATCTTATTTAAAATAAGATGACAGAATACAAGAAAAATCAATGCTTCAGACGAACTGGCTGAATAACTTTTAGCTGTGTAGGAGAAAGAGCCCTGGAGGTGGACCCTGTCCCCTGGCACACTCAGAGTCTCACGGCAGATGACTGTGCCTGTGAATCAGATTCTGGTTCCTGAGTGTGTTAGTCTGCAGGCCAGGGAGCTCTGAAGAGAGCAGCCATGGAGGCATCGATAAGCAGGAAGTTCCTGGAAGACAGATAAGCCTTTGCCATGTTGTTAATAAGCATTTTCATGTGGAGCGACTAGGTAGCCTGCAACGAGGCGTGCAAGCCCCAGGAAGCTGTCAAACAGTAAACCCACGTGGGTGACTCCACCCTGTTTACCTCGCTTGATATAAAGCCAGAGGAGGGCCAAGCAACAGCCATAAATTCAAATAAGCTTTTAAAGCCCTCTCAATTGATCACTACCTAAAAAGCCACAGAGCAATTGTATAATCACCTCACATACAGGTAACTAAATATATTGCCCTTTCCAAATTCACTGATGTAAAACACAGAGCTTTTTATCCCAGCTAATGGTTGAGAGCAGCTTTATATTGCTTTCTTGTGAACTTAGCACCCAGCAAATAAATGGCAGCCCTGGAAGCAGCAACTTGGGTCAGACAGTAACGTGTGCACAGTGCCATCTTCTTCTGGTAAAATAACTATTACAACGGAAACAGAATTAAAATCTTGGTTCTGTCTCCTACATGCAAATTAAATTTTTCCATGACGGTTAAAAAGAGAAGACTTTCATCTAAATCGCTTGTCTCTTATGTTGTATTAAAACATATAAACTTGATCCAAAAGGTGGCATAAGTTAGGGTAATGGCACGTGGAATATTTATGAATTTGCAAAATATTAATTAACACCTGTATCTACATACAAGCTGCCACTCTGCAGTGTGGCAAGGGGAACAAAGATAATCACCCCACCTAAACGAGAAAATAAGGAGTACTAGGAGCCAGTAATACTTTCCTAAGTGTCGTATGTGGTAACTTGGACCAACATCAAGTTGAAGTCATGATTTAAGTTCTGAAGTTTACCCTTGACTCCACAATCCATGAGCGCAACTTAGCGAATCCCCAAAACAATATTATAACTCCTTTCTTTCCACTGAAGCAATTTAAAAGGAGAAAAAAATGATTCCAACCTCAATGACACTTCCAAATGTTTCCATTTCCTCGTATGACTGTCAGCAGGGAAACAGACATCCTTGGACATCTCATGAGCTTTCGCAGGTTTCTTGCGTTTCAGATTCTCAATCTTTGCAATGAGTGTAAGCTTTACGACGGTTGCAATTTCACCTCGATGATGTTATTCACGTCTAACAGATACGAGATCTCCGTCCTCCATCTTAGCATATTTTCAGTGAATAGCAATTTATTTGATTTCTAAGATATATGGCCAGTTACTAAAGAGCTCGGGTATATTTGCATAAAAGTCATAAAGCTGTAACTTTTAATGATCTGATACTTCTAAAGTAGACTAAGACTTCAAAGACTGTCCTTCCTCTGCCCCTTGAAAGTCATATAAGGTGGAGTCCATTTGATTTTTATAGACATCGGGTGCACATTCAACAGACTCTCCTATAAGCAGAAGCACAGCTTGTGACCAACCAGTCTAGCTCAAATTAGAGGCCAAGACTGTCTGCAGGGGGTGGTGAGAACCAGCACACACCAGCTGAGGTGAGGCCTGCTGCTCAAAGTGTGGTCCCGGAACCAACGGCATCAGCAGCTCCTGGAAACTTATTAGAAAGGCAGAATCGTGGGCTCTGCTCCAGACCTACAAAACAGAAGTCTGCATTTTTAACAAGCTGGCAAAGTAATTTGTGGGCCTAAGGTTAGAGAAGCCCTGGCTAGAGTCGAAAAAGCCCATGCTGTAAATTCAATTGAGGCTGTCACAGTGAGCAGGGGAATGGAGGGAACGAAGTCCACGGCAGGGATATCCACTGCGAAAACAAACCAACCTGAGGCCGAAAGGCGTGAGTGGAGTCTAGGACAACGGTATAAAACAAGAGGCGGGCCAGATTAAAGAAGGTCGGGATGAAAGCGAGTGTGCATTTCAGGCCAGCAGGCTGAATAACGCCAGAAGAATTCCACGAGTGTCTCTCAGGGTAGACAATTCAGTCAGTTTCTTGTATTTCAAAACCAGCAGAACTCACACAATGGGTGATAACTACGACTTGTCCCTTGTGTGTCTCCAAGCTCTTCTTTCTTTGTCGCTTTGGGATCCCTGAACAGAAATGGGTTCCTCTGTTTGTGTGCCACTGAACCTGCACACATTTCTGTCTTGTTAAACGGAATATTGTTTTTTTTAATGTTTTGTGCTAACAGAACTAGACTGTGCAAGAAAGAGTATTTCTGAGCATATGCTTTTCTGCTGATGAAAACCTTCTGAGGCGGCAAGCTCGGCAGCGGCGTACTTTGGTGAGCGGCACCAGAAATACCCCAGTGCAGAACAAGGGGCATCACCGACAAATCCTCACCGTGAGTTAAATCTTGGCGTCTCCATTGTACCCATTTCACAGCCGAGGAAGCTGAGCCTCCAAAAGGCTACATAATTTGTTCAAAGACTGACAGCATTCGGACACTGTCCAAAACCTGTGTGCTTGGCCGCTATACCGAACTCAAAGGAGAAAACAAAAGCAGCCCCCACTTGTCGCCTTAGGTATCTCCTGCATGTCCCACAAAGGAGGAAAACTGGTCATCTTTTGAGTATCTAGAAAACTCACAACAGCAAACGCCCTGCCTGGAACATAACAAAGAACCTTAGCAAATTTCTAAACTTCAGCTTCAGAGCTTTATGTCTCCTGGGGATCAAGTGAGTGAGATACTAAAAGCTTTGGAGATACAGAAACGTGGTGTGTTTGTGTGTACGCATGTATAAAGTGATAGCATTGTTAGTAAAATGTAACCTCATGCGATCCAGAGCTGTATTTCCCATGCTGCACGGTCTGTCCGTAGGACTACCCATCACCGTGCCGGACTCACAGCGGAATCGCAGGCTCTCATAACTGCACAGAATAATGATGATAATGATTATGGTTGTTAACACTGATCACTGAACTCAGAGACTTCTCGTGAAGAGATTTTTTTCACATTTGCTGTGAAATTTTCTTAAGCCAAGATGTTAACTCCCGGTTATGAAAATATCAAAAGATTTTGTGTTGTGTCTTTTTTCACATCAAAAATCATTGTGATAAACACATGAAAACTGCAAGCTCACCAGAAAACTGAATACCAAATTCAAGAAAGAGCTGGCAGCCAAATTTGGCCATATTTGGGAAGTAATACACAATTGAAATTCTACCCCAAGGAGAAATTAGACACAGCTTGTAAGCTATTACGGGAAATTGCTGCCGTAGCTTCTCCAATTACCTATTAAGTATGTCATTTAACAAGCCAAAAATGCTACCAAATTTACACTAATATTAAATCAAATGACACAAGTTCCATTTTACATACATTTAGACATCTTAGCTTCATTCTCTTGTCCTTGTCAAAAAAGTGACTATTTTACCTCCCAAAATTAATATAAATAAATTCATTCCCAATACTTAGATGTCTTATCTCTACTAACCATTGTTTGCATGTTATTACATCATTTGGTCTGCAACCCCAAAGGATAAAGTCTAATTGTGAGAAATAAACTGATATCATGCAACTTGAGGACATTATTTCCACCAAGTTCAGTTTTCTAAATAACCCAGGAAACATGTCCTGAATGACCACCATGAGTCATTTATTGTAAGTGTCATAATCAAAAACAGAAATTTAATTTTGTTCACTATATTTACTAAACTGGTCAAGTGAATGCAGTTTTTTTTATTCCCACTGATATTAAGGATTATAAGCCTGAGCACCAATTACTCAGAAATTCAATGAGCCCAAAACTCCTATTCCCCAAGAATTTTATTAAGCTTTTATTAAAAAGTCAGAAATTAAGAAAAAAAATTAAATAAAATGCCTCAATAATTTGGTGAAAATTTTGTTCTACTGTACTCGTAAAGGGTTTTTTAAATTATCAAAGTGTTTTAATTGTCAAAATTTATTTTAAGAATTTAGCTTTTAGTGCCAAAGATCAGTATTCAGCATGTTTTCTAACCTTCTAAATATCAATCTGCATGTCTTGAAGGATATAAAGTCACTTCTCCCTTATTTTGACATATTAAAGAAAGAATGCAGAGATGTTTCTAGATAAAGATGCATGTGTTTACAGATGGTCTAACGTGGTTGACTTCCAAAGCTGATTAGGACAGAGTTTCTCATATAATTTTCAGTTTATGAGCTCATTTCTTCAAGATACTTTTTACTACCCAATGTTCCAATTGTTTTTGTGCAAAAGCTGTGGTAAGATTTCAAAACTTAAGTGAAGAAACCACATTCTCTTTACTAATTAAAGTGAGACAAACTAGTCCCTTGACATTTAGATCAGATAATTCCTGGAACTTGTCACAATCCTCAAATTTTTAGAGTAGTACTTTTTCTGTTTTGACCACCACAGTATTCTCTGGACCTAAAACAATGTTTGTTATTATAAATACTACTGAATGAGTGAATGAATCAAAGGGCCCAATATCTGTGTTTCAGTCATATCCATCATTTTTTAGATTTGCCACATTGAGCAAGTTTTCACTCTTTATGGAGTTTATCCTCAATTATAAACCAAGGCCAGTATCCGTTCTACAAGTTTTGCCAGGCTATTAAGAAGTTTAAATGAGACATTTAAATATTCAACTCAGTATTTCCACTACTGGGTACATAGACAAAGAAGCATAAATTGTCTACCAAAAAGGCATCTGCACTCATTTGATCACAGCACTACTCACAGTAGCAACAACATGAAACCCACCTAGGTGCCCACCGATGAGGAACTGGATAAAGAAAATGTGGGGCATACATGCCATGGAATTCAATGCAGCCATAAAGAAAAACAAAATCATGTTCTTTGCAGTAACAGAAATGCAGCTGGAGGCCATTATTCTAAGCAAACATTCACAGAAACAGAAAACAGAAGACTGCATGTTCTCCTTTGTAAGCAGAAGCTAAACGCTGGGTACACAGGGGTGTAGGGATGGGAACAAGAGACACTGGGGACTTCTGGAGGGAGAGGCTGGAAGGGGGGAAAAGGTTGAAAAACTATCCGCTGGGTACCATGCTCGTCATTTGGGTGATGGACTTTCTTTATAGAAGCCCAAACCTCAGCTTCACACAAGACTCATGGAACAAGCCTGCACGTGTACCTCTTGAATTTAAAATAGAATCTTAAATAAACAAATCCTCTGTGGCAGCTTTTTAAATTAAAAAAATTATTATTGACAAAATGATCCACAAAGTAACACCTTACTCAGCCAGAAGGATTGAAGAATAATGGAAATCTTCCTTGTTTAATACTGTTCTTTATAATATTCTACAACGGATTCGATATTTTCCTGCCTTGTAGGAAAAGCATGCTAAACAAATTTTTTTATCATTAAGAATGGAAAATATCTTTATTGTTATACTAATGCTTCATTGCTTCAAAACAAATGGCCACAAATGTATTAGCTCACAGTTCTAAAAGTCAAAACTGTGAATAAATGAATGAATCCAAGAATAAATTAATATTGACAATTAATGTATTGATTATCAATGGCATACAACACCACAACTGTATTAGATCATAGATCAGAAATCTGAGAGTCCACGGATGGATTCTCAGCTCAGGACTCACAAGGTTGAAATTGGGTTTCAGGAAAGCTGAGTTTTTGCCTGGAGGTCATGAGAAAAATTCTATTTTTAAATCTATCCTCATCCTGTCAGAAATTAATTCCTTGCTTTCGTAAGACTGAGGTTCTTCTCTCAGAGAAGACCCACGTCTCTTGCCATGTGCCACCTCCATCTTCAGGTCAGTAATGGGACATCAAATCTTTCTCTTGCTTTTTGAATCTGACTTTCTCTTCTGCCACTAACCAGAGAAAAGTGCTGTTAAATGGCTCATGTATTAATTAGCCCATGAAATTAATCGCCTTATCTTAAGATCAACTATGGCATTAACATAACTCAATCATGGGAGTAAAATTTGTCCTTTTCACCACCCCAGGGTTTTGCAAACCATGGACACCAGTGGGGGAATCTTGGGGCCATCTTAGAATGACCCTGTCTTTCGTGAGTGTTCTCATCAATGATTAGGACACATCAACTAAAGAAGCCATGGAAGCCCATTTAGCTAAGTATTCTCTAAGACAGGGGTGTCCAACTTTATGGCTTCCCTGGGTCACATCGCATAAAGAGGGATTGTCTTGGGCCACACATAAATTATACAATATAGTTCTACAATGGTGCATATACATAAGAAGTCTTCTTTTTTTATATTTTTAATTTAAAGTTTAGAAAGATGAGAACAACATAAAACTAGTGGAAAATTTGAACTTGTTTTGGTAAAACTGATCTATCAATATCTGGTTCAGTGGAAGTGGTTACAATTCTTAGTGAGTTCTCGAGATGTTCATCAGAAATGTTGGTTCAAGTTTTGCCCTTCATGTGCTTCATAATTGAAAACAGCTGCTCACGAGTGTAGACCCTGCCAAAAGCGATGTTATTAATAAGATGTGACGGTGACAGTCAAAAATGGAACTACGCATAGGGTCACAAAGAAAAGATCTCGTGAGGTCACGTTGCCAGTTGTTCTGGGCTGCACGCAGCCTGCAGACTATGGTTTGGACATGCCAGCTCTAAGACATTTAATAACCTACTAAAAAAAAGACCATTGGTGCCAACTTTTGTTGTACTTCTGGTAGCCTTGCTACAGCGATATTTCAAACTTATAAAAGTTACAACTCACTAATAGGTTGTAAGAACCTATTAGTGAGTCATAAAATCAATTTAATGGATTGGAACACACTTACATTTTAATTAAAATAATAAAAGAGAAGGAAAAAAAACCACAGAGCAACTGAGTCAGTGTGATCAAGAGGTCATTGAAATTCAATCCAAAAAAAATGTCTCAGATTAGGGGAAACTCTCTATAATCATGCTGCTGTCAGTTACAGGTATATGCATATATCCAAGGGGATATACCTAGCTGTCAGAACACTTTGAAAGACACTGCTGTAGATCATAAAGAACTCTGTCATTGCTAGGCAAAGCATGCACATAATCGATAAGTAGTATCCTTAGGGTCATGTCTGACATTCCCTTGCACCACGCTGGCAAGTACACTCACGAGCTCTAGAATGTTGTCATCTTGCAGATTAATTTCTCTTACAAAGTAAAATATGTGAGTTCTTATTCTTTATTACATAACTTTTGTACCTTTAGCCTTTATTTCCTTTTGTGTCAGCCAGGAGCCTTCTCAAGGCTTACCCATTTCTGGGTCTCATTCAATACATTGCATTAAACTGCTCTTTAAATTAGCAAGCATTGTTGATGACTACAACAATAGCATTTTCCATATCATTTCTACACTGTCTGAAGGATCCTTTTTGTCAGTGACAGGTGTTTGGGAGACCAGTGGTCTCACTGGGCTCATCAGTCCTCAGAAATCTGAGCATCTGCTTAATTCCCTTCCCAGCCGCATTCAAGGTAATTCACCTGACAATCACTGAGCACTTTTCCATACACGAGCGTGAGGCTCAGTGCTGGAGCTTCAAAAGACAATAAAAAGCCGGGCTGGGTGACTCAGCCTGTAATCCCACGCTTTGGAAGGCCGAGGTGAGTGGATTGCCTGAGCCCGCGGGTTCGAGACCCGCCTGGGCAGCGAGACCTCATCTCTACAATAAATCAAAAAATTAGCCGGGCGTGGTAGCGCGCCTGTAATTCCGGCTACTCGGAAGGCTGAGGCGGAAGGATCGCCGGAGCCCGGCAGGTCGAGGCTGTGTTGGCCGGGAGCGGCCACTGCACTCCAGTCTAGGCGACGGAGTGAGACTCCAACTTAAAAAGAAAAAAAAAGTCATAAAACTAGTCTCCATGCTCCATGCATCTCCAACCTTGGAATGTGTGTTTTTAAAAATGTATCTTTCTGTGTAGACCATTTGCTTTCGTTAAATATGCTGTCTTCTGCTTTATTACCCTGCGGGGCAAATTAGGGTATTAAGCAAATGATCAAGATATTTTCATCTACCAAGTTCTCTCATCTGCATTGCCTGTCGTCCTGCAGCACAGATTGCAAAAATCAATAAACACCACCATTATTTTCCAAAACATTAACAAGTAACTAATCAAATTTCTAACGTGTGGTCTTGGATTTATCTGAAATCTTGAAATGAGACCAGAAAATGTCCAAAGGGAAAGGAGTCATCTCTATAATTGTGTTAATTTTGTAAAGAAATTTTCGGTATAAGCCCTTTTTGAAAGAAAGATCATCATGAGATAAGGATTATTGCACACACGTCGTGTGTGTTTAGTGTTTCTCAGACAAAAAGAAAGGGCAGCAAATGCTCCTTCCACATCCACAGGTCATGTGGGTACACATCTGGCTGAACAGTGTGTTACAGACTTAACTAGAGACTAAACAATAAGAATAATGGGCCGGGCTTGGTGGCTCAGCCTGTCATCCCAGCACTTTGGGAGGCCGAGGCGAGTGGGTTCGAGATCAGCCTGGGCCACTTGGTGAGACCTCATCTCTACAATAAATAAATTTAAAAAAAAAATAGCCAGGAGAGGTAGCGCGGGCCTATAGTTCCAGCTATTTGGAAGGCTGAGACAGAAGGATCACCAGAGCCCAGCAGGTTGCTGTGAGTGTGCCACTGTGCTCCAGCCTGGGCGACAGAGTGAGACTCCAGCTCAAAAAAACAAAACAAAAATAAAATAGCATATGCTAGGTAATACATTGGAACCCATTTAGCAGTGAATCACATAATACCTGGAATTTCTGCCTAACCCTAATTGATTCCACTCACTGAACCAGAGCAGCAAGTTGGGGTTTTGACACTTGATAAGTCAAAGAAAAATAAAGACTGCTGAGAGAGTCTCTTTCCCCCACAGAGCAGCTCACCTAGGTGCTCACACATACGCCCACTGAAATGTAATCGTTCAACGTGACCCAGTGCCAGAGGGAGGAAAGGCAGCAAAGTGACACAGGCTAGTTAGACCTCAAAAGAAAAAACAGCATAGCAAAGTTCCATTAGAGTCTAAGATGGAAACCCCAAAAACAACATAAATCTTGTTTCACACAAAATAAATATGCCTTTTTCTTAACTTTCATGAATTTAGTTAATCTTATATTACACAAGGAAGAATATCAGTATATTAACTTCTTATTTAATCTTCTCACAATCTCTATCATCACCCATCCTACCCATATGACCGAAACTGCAAATTTTTAAAATAAAAGAGGGTGAAATGGCAAAGCGTGACACAATTGCTCGGGAGGGAAGTAAGGATGGATCTTTAAAAGGCTGTTCAAATATTCTGTTTTGTCAACATATAGGAAATTGATGTTGCCGGCGAGACAGGCAAAAGGTCTTCAGGAGGCAGGGCGAAGATGGACCCGGCAGTAGTGACAGTGCTCGATCATCAAAAGCAGGATTGCACATTCAAATATCTTCAGGGCCACCCAGGCGAAGTAAGTGATGAAGCTGGTCTAAGATGAGACCCCACGGCGAAGCCCCTGCTGTGCTTGGATGTGTACCAGAACTCCACTCCATCAAGTCACTGCGGGGGGGGATGCAGAAAAAGCGGCACCGACTTTCTCATTTTTCAAAAGAATCTGAAGATCTGGAGAATTTTATTTCTGATGTTCTCAATGCTTGTCACACTGAAAAGGACCAACAAAACCCATGTATAGGCCATGTGGGCGCAAAGGCTGCTATATGGGACCTCTGTCCTAGAAGGAAATAACTACATGACATAAGGAAAGGTTTGCTCTGTAATTTGGCTCCTATTAACACAAATATGACAAAATTTTGGAGTCACTCTTGTTTCTCATCATCAGCTCTGAGGCATGACTCAGTTTCAGCTTACCCTTTGGATCAACGTTGACAAAAAGATATACAAATTGCCCCGAGAGTGCGCTGTTTGCAAATAAAAAGGATCTGAAAGTCCTCAGGTCCTAGGGTTTACTTGGATACTGGTCTTAAGGCCCAACTATTCCTCCCTGGAGCAAAACTAGGCACTATGAACTTAAAACGCCACAGAAAATGCCATTGTGCAATTCCCTAGCCTTGGTGCATAGCCTTAAGAGAGAAGAAAATATGATTTTAATCTCTTTCTCCCATGTAAATGTCACTCACTTGTATCAGCATATTTGAAGGGTATGTTTGTGTTACTTGCCATTCCTTTATGGCCTGAAATGTCAACCCATAGCCAATAGCTCATTTCCTGTTGATCTTTTAGAACTAATTTTTAAATGAAGCCAAAGACTCGTTTTTAAAACTCTCTTTCTCCCCATTAGGCCATAGACAGCCCTGGGCACCGCATTCCTCTCGCCATCAGTTGGATGTCTTTCCTGGTCACCCACTTATCTCTACATCAGCCCATTCTGAGTTGTTTCTCAAGTCTCTGAAGCTGATCACAGACTGGGACTGAGTGGTCCTCAGCAGAGGTCCTCCGTTACCTGCACAGGGGTGCTGTTCTTCAGTCCATCACAGAGCAATTTGCTTGACATCCTCTCAACACGGTTGATTTGCAGTTGTGAACTTTGCCTCAGTGTTTAAGTGACTTTAGTCCTTGTCCTTGAAGCCGAATAGCTCCAGTGTCACAGTTAAAACTTGCTAAATAGTTTAATTTGACCTCAATAGTTGATTTGCATTTCAAGTCCTTCTGGATGAAATTCCTCCAACGCTGTTAAATTTGGTTTACCCTTTGGCGTCTTGGAAAATTGTCTTACATTCATCTACTTCATTCATACCGCTTTGCCAAGCGAGGCATTGACCATTTTCTAAATTCTGGTGAAGTCTTTCCCTGTCTCGCAGTAGGTCTCCACAAGAAAGAAAAGTCAAATGTTGCTTTTCACTGTAGTTGAAGTGAAGAGTTATAGAATATAAAACATTAAAAGTTGCAGTCAGAACAAAGTGCCACAGTTAAAGGAAAACATGACTTTCACAGATGCCCACCCAGCACTTAGCACCACATATTGTCTTCTCAAGAAAATCAAATTTGCAGACGTACCTCAACACTGAGCACTGCAATCTAGCAGGTTGCAGTGGGCTCTCCATTTGTATTATTGACTTCTTTCTTCAAGGGCTGTGCATGAAGTCAGGTAGATCCTCTCAGACTGTCCGTTTCTGTAATGATTCTTTGAAGAATAACAGCAGATCTGTGTCTCAAAGTGGGCGGGCGTTACTCCCCACAAACCACTCCTCTTCTCTACAGCACAAAACATAACAAATCTGGATACTCTACAGACATATAGATACACGTGTGTATGTTATACATGAGTGTGGGGGACTGAGGGAAGGGATATTATGGAACATGTATAAGGAAGACAGAGAGAGAGTCCAAGGAGAACAGAGTTTTATGGCAAGGAGAGAAAAATACGGACATAAAAATAAATCAAAATTAAAACGTGAGCTTCCTTTCAGAAGGAAGTTTGCAGGGGTAAGATAGCCAGGACTCTGTAGAGTACTACATGTGCAAAGTTGATGGATTCCCAGGAGAGAGAGAGAGAAGGTTCAGCACCAACTTTCAGGAGGTAAGAAAGGGGAGATCTCATCAAATGGAACCAAATAAGGGCTGCAGCATTAAGATAACATGAGGCGAAATCTATTCATTTATAACTAGCCTAAAAGTGCTCACTCACTCAAGAGTTCACTAATGTAGTTGACTAAAAAGAGGGAAAATGGAAGTTTTCCACCTCCTCATCGTGTTTTCAAGGTACTTTTTAAGCTATTTTGGTGGGTTCTTATTAGTTTATGCCAGAAGCATTTGCTGAGGACTCAAAGTAGAGTTGTTACTTCCAAGCAAATTGAAAATTTAGATAAGGAAGAGAAATAGATTAAAAGATGACATTTATTACCCATAACACTATGTTAGCGTGGCATAGGCTCTTGCAAGAACCGTGACAAACCTGCAAACCAAACCCAAGAATTAGGCAGATTTTATCACCCTGTTACAGGCAACACTGAAAAATAGAAGCTCTCCTCCCTCTGGGTGGCAAGGTAGAGAACTACTTTCTGGGCCACCTAGCCCCAAAGAGAAAAAAAGGGTGAAAATGAAGCAAAAAAAGAGTTTATTTTTTTCCAATTCTCCAATCAGATAAGTCACCCTTTTATGCCCTGAGTAGAGTGGGGAAAGAGATGGAGAAATACTGGGAGCATTACACTCATCAAGCTCTCCTGACACAGACAAACATTAGATGTAATGGAGTAGGGAAATTAGCATAGGCAAGTTATATGTGGGAGGACCCAAAAAACCTGAATTTATTCATTAAAAATGTATATTTATTCTTGCAAGTTTGAACTTCAGTCAGCTTCAAAGTACTCTCTGTTTGATGCAATACACCTATCGCGACACTTTTTCCACAACTCGAGACAGTGTTTGAACTCATCAGTTTTGATGCCCTTTAGTGTTTCTGCCATTTTTTGTTTCACCTCTTCCACGCCAGAAAAACGTTGCCCTTTGAGGACAACATTTTCACCCAGGAAAACCAAGAAAAAAGGCTCTCAGGACAAGATCAAGTGAACAGGGAGGGTGGAGCCCGGGGATCATGCCACTGGGGGTCAAAGACCACTGAACACTCAGTATCGGGTGGGCAGGCATGCTTTCAAGTCAGTCATTGTGAAATGGGCAAACACGTTCAAAGAGTCTCCAGAAAAAATCCACTGAAGCCAAATGCAGCCACTCACAACAATGTTGGCTGGTGCCCACGGGCTCCTGAAACACTTGTCGAGCTGGGGAAGTTTGAACGACAAGGAGTCCACCCTCTAAAAAACAATTCTGGGTTTTCTCGGGGAGGATCTCCCTCATATTAAAAAATATCTGCTATTAGTTTTATTATCATAGTCATTCCCACATACAGCAAACAACAGAATAAAAAGTTTTTAATAAGACTCTTTACCTAAGCCTTCTTTTTAGTTCAGTAAGTAAATAAACATGGATTGCACAGAGAAACAAAAGATGAATTACTGGCCAGATAAAAACAACTTAAGGAAAGCATACCTGTCTTTGGAATATTCAATATAAATATCTTCATTTCCACTAATTCTCTCCGAAGCCACGAATTGTAGAATTCAGTTTAAGGATAATCACTTTACTGCGCCAGAGCGCCAGCCAAGATCCATCTGATCTGGTAAGAAAAGAAAAAATTACTGATTGTGCCCTGACATTTTCCTAATAAATTTACCGAATTGTGGTTTCTAAGAACACAAGGAGTCATCCTCAAGCAGAAGAGCATTGATTAGTCATCAAGAGTCCTTTATTTAAGCCTCAAATCTGTCACCCTCTTACACTGTGGCATTGGCTACGTCTGGATCATTTTCCTTATCTCGTAAATTAAGTAACTGAACAAGGTGACTTCTGAGGATTCTTTCAGATCTTAAGTTTTATACTGTTACCCATAATTATTCCTAATGTTATTAAATGTTCTTAATTATTTATGAACCAAGTTAAAGTCAGTTTGAAATATATTCATATCTTATTATCTTTTTCTCAATATTTTCCCAGACCCCTATACTAGAAGCAATACTGGATATCTTTTAGGATATTCTATAATAACTGAATACTACACTATCGTATTCTTTACTAAGCATACATACTGTATCCTACACTAGAATAGCAACACAGACTATCAATTTCTTGCTTAATCATCTCTTAATGATTTTTTTCTCAGTGTTAAGCACTTAACATTTCTTCAACACATACTTATAAAAAATTGAACTCTTCCTTAACGATGAGCTTATTTACACAACAAGAGATGTCAACAAGTAAATACAATCCTTAGCCATGCCATTGTGCAAGAAATTACTCAAGTGACTGATCAATAGAAATTTGATGCCAACACATAAGCTGATTGTTAAGACTGAATAAGCACTTAGAACCAGGTATCGAATAAATATGAACAAGAATATTAAATTATCCTTGATACACTGTAGGAAGTTTTGACAATAAGGATTTGCCTTCTCCAAATATTTGGCGAGCATAAACAGATTAAAATGAAAACAAAGCACAAAGCTAAATCAACAGCAAAACAAGAAAGTGAGTAAACGACATGCAATATTAGAAGTTTGGGGGCCACATTTGGAAATTTCCATGAATTTTATCAGTACTTCCGTTGGCAAGATTCAGAAAACGCAGACATAGATTTTTCAAATAGCATATGACTGATGCTAGAAACAGCCTTTCATTTCTCTTTTTTGCAAAGCAAGTCAGCTGTTTTCATATGTTGTTGTCACAGAACTCCAGTGGCCTGGCTCCCAAAATACCCAGGTTTCTCACTAGCCAGACTTCCCTGAGTTAGGCTAGTATCAATGATCACATTCCACTCAGTATTTCTGGTCACTATAGTAACAAGATAAAACGAAGTCATTCTGTTTTGATGGCAAGATTATCTTAATTTTCTTCTTCTTACATCATAAGAATTTAAGCAAATGATTGTCCTTTATGTCGACAACAGTACCTGCCCTGGGACTGTATTTTGCATTCACTGGATGACTGAACAGAGGGTTTATGACTTGAGAGTGATTGAAGGAGAAAGAAAAGTCTTAATTAGCCTGAGCCCTCATACCCCCAAGTTATTCTGGGTCTTAAGGTAGGCAGATAGAAGCTCTTTACAATTATAGCACATCCTGTCTGTATCACTGTCTGCTGTTTCACTGATTTCAGATGCCTCTACAAGAAGAGCTGATCAAGTGTTTGCTGCCTGGAAGATCAATCGATCTTATCTGCAGTGCTGAGTAAGTCCACTCTACTTCCCTCCTTCAACACATGCCCGGCACCAAAAACCAGTTGGAGAAACTTACTAATGAGCAGCCAAGTCCTGTTGCATGATTGACAACAAGGTGTAACTACAGAAATTCTAGCTGGGGCCACTTTGAAAAGAATACTGATGATCATGAGATGCTTGGATGACCCTTCCCTTAATAAGACAAAAATTCTTTTTCTCTCTGTTCCTAGTGATAATCAGAATGCATACTCTGGAGTCAGTAAAATGATCTATATGCAAAGAACAGCTATTCTAATCAGCTAATTAGTACACTTGGGCAATTAATATTATATGTAATGGTGTAAATGTCCAAAACTGTAATACTTTTGTCATAGTTTAACAGGCCCTTAATGAAGGCCAGACAAGCTAGAGATCTCAGATTGGAGCATCAATTGAATTTAAATTGGGAAAAAGCAGAGTTACCCTCTTAATAGCTTTGGCCAGTTCATAGAAAATGTTGCTGAAGTCATCCTAAATGTATCATAATAAAATGGAACTGAATGAGTCAGCGTGTTTGTCATCTTTGGGAGCAGAAATGGTGCACTACACTCCTACCATGGGAAAGTAAAGGAGCTAAGGAGAGTCATGCCACACTTGCTGGAAGAATCCATTACTTTCCAAAATCTTTTTTTTTTTAGATTAGAAAATATAGTTTATTTAGAAATAAATTAGAGAGAGAAAGAGGAGATTCACCTCCCCAAGGTAGGGGAAAGGGCCAAAGTTTCAGAAAACTTGACCTGGCCATAGCTCAAAGAGCACAAGGCCACACCATAGCTCAGCAAGGAAATGGCCACTTTCTAAAATCTTTGCTCCTCATTTTAAGATGTGACTCCAAACTTGTGTTGATGAAGAACAGTTGGGTGGATCTTACAATACTAACACTGGAATAAAATAAGTTATCTAGCTCTTCTTTGGGCTAGTTATCAATATGGAAATGTGCCTCTCTATAACTGAGGCTTCGCCTCAAGATCCAAGAAAATTAAATAAAATGGTATCTGTTTACTCCTTTGATCAGTAAGAATAAGCTAGATACCAAATATATACCAAATGTAACATTAGTTTCCCATATACATGGGGAATGCTATTGTTTTCCTAGGCTGAGCCATAATGTGATAATAAGCAATCTCAAACCCTCAGTGGCTTCCAACAACAAAATCTTTGTTTTATTCTGTTTTCTCTCCTATCCATCCCACATACCCGTTATAGTTCTTCTCAGTGTTCTCTTGACAACATTCAGACTGACAAAACAACCTTTATCTAGAAGGCTGCCCACCTCATAGGGAAGTACATTCTGGCTTCAAATTTCCTCTTCAAAGTGACAAAAAGTACTTTTCTTCACATTTTCTTGGCCAAGGAAAACAAGCCTTATCGCCAAGTCAAACATCAATGAAATTCAAACACTCACCCTGACACCGAGACAGATACGACACAACAGGGGGGAAAGAAAAAAAAAAAACTGAGCCATTTTATATCACAGTCTTTTCTGACCACATATAAAAGATAATTCCATTCCCATTCTCTCTCCACAAGGAGACAATCCAAAAGTCTCACCATCTCGTCAAACCAAGAAACACAAACTCTTGTGAGAGTTTCAACATTGGGTCCATACGTGGCTTCTCTTGACCCAAAGACCCGGAATTTAAAAAGCCAAGTTATCAGTCTGCCCCTCCCCATCACAATGAGCACTCCTAGTCAGAAACAGGAAGAATGGAAGACACTAGCTACTGTGTTTGACATTCATTCTAAAATTTCACTCTCAGACATTGTAAGCACCCCCTGCCTGAAGGTGGGAGCTTGGGACTGAATGTTTGTATCCCCACAAAATTCGTATATGGAAGCCCTGCCCCCCAGTGTGGCTGTATTTAAATATGAGGCCTCAAGCGGAGATGACAAAAGGTAGGAGGGCGGGAGGGGAGGGTGAGGGTTGAAAAATTACCTGTTGGGTACGATGTTCTCTCTTCGGGTGATGGATACACTCAAAGCCCAGAGTTCACCACTGCACAACAGATGCATGTAAGAAACCTGCATGTGTACCCTCTAAATATATTTTTAAAATTTCAAAAAGAAATAATTTTGAATATTTTTAAAAAGAAGTCATAAAGATGGGGTCTTAATATGATAGAATTAAGCCGGACTCGGTGGCTCAGCCTGTAATCCCGCACTTTGGGAGGCCGAGGTGAGTGGATTGCCTGAGCCCGCGGGTTCGAGACCTGCCTGGGCAACTTGGCAAGACCTCATCTCTACAATAAATCAAAAAAACAGCTGGGCATGGTAGCACATGCCTATAACTCTGGCTACTCAGAAGGCTGAGGCAGAAGGATCGCCGGAGACCAGCAGGTCGAGGCTGCAGTGGCCGGGAGTCGCCACTGCACTCCAGTCTGGGCGACAGAGTGAGACTCCAACTCAAAAAAAAAAAAAAAATATATATATATATATATATATATGATAGAATTAATGTCCTTATAAGAAGACACACAAGAACTTGTTCTCACCTACCCACTTCCATACCCAGACACACAGGCTCACACACACACACACACACACACACACACACACACACACACACACACACACACACGTATACATACAAACACACACATGCGCCAAGGAAAGACCAGGTGAATACACAGTATGAAGGTGGCCGTCTGCAAGCCAGGAAGAAAGTCCTCACCAGACACCGATGGCAGCCTAATCTCAAACTTCCAGCCTCCATAACTGGAAAAAAAAAAATTCTGTTGTTCAAGTCATCCAGTTTGTGGTCTTTTGTTAGGGCAAAGTTATGGCAGCCCTAACAGACCAATTCAGTAGGGACTGTTTCTGGATTAAGCTTTGTTTCTGCCTGGAGAAAGTGCTCTCTATTTTCTTGTCCTCAATAGCCCTGGGCTCTGCCTTCAAAAAGGTCTTTTCCTTCGCCTTCTTGACCTCTCAGGAGGACATTAGAGCGTAAGAACTTCTTGGAACTTGAGCAAATGTGACATTCTGCTTTCTGCCCATAAAAGATTATAGGCCCAGTAGTCATATTAAGCTTTGAAAATTGAGTCTCTTTTAGTTAAAACCAGTGGATTTCTGGCCCACAGTATTCTGTTTAAAATATAATTTCTTGACTATTTGATTCAAATCAGCACCATGGGCCAAGAACCACTGATTTTTTTTTTTGGAATACAGCTCCACTCCAGAATTAGCATATCAGGCTTCTATGAGAGAGCCATGATCTTAGTCTCTTCTCCCCGGGAAATTGTATCCAGCTGGAAGAATTTAGTGTCACTTTAATCAGTTGGAAGATGTTTAACAATGGGATTCAGGGCCACACGCTTGCTTCTGTCCAAGCCATTGTGTCTGCTTTAATTAGCTCCTGTTGCTGTGAGGACTTTGCAGTTTTATCTTTTAACAGTCGGAGTCTGTATCATACTGTATATGGGCGGCTACCCTCGGCTGTATTCAGCAACTGATTACAAAAAGAGAGATGAACGCAAAAAGAATTGGCTGGTTTGCAAGCAGAAATGAAGGAGAAGAGAGTCAGGGAAAAGAAATCAAAAGCCTCTGCTCCTATAACAAAGCACATCAGTTCCGCTCACATCTCATTGGCCAAAGCAAAGCACACGCCCCATCATAGCTCAGTGCAAAGGCAAAGTATATCTCCTTCATAGGGAGGCACAGTGAACATTTTGAACAGTACAGTAATACAGTCTCTCACAAGGCTTTACAATGCACAACATTCTTATTGTGTGCGTATATCCATCCGGCAAAATAGGTAGAAAAAGTAGGTATTATTATTAGCTCCATTCTCCCAATTATAAAACTAAAACTCAGGGAAATCTAAATCACAACCCAGCATAACAGACCTAACGAGATGAAAGCGCTGATCCAGAACCCCAGATTTCTTCCTTTGGTGTCGTGCTCTTTTCACTACAGCCAGTTAGTGCTCATGAAATGCAAAGGTCATGTGACACTGGTACGTGAACACAAACACCCCAGGAGGCAGGGAGCACGGGTGCAGAACTACGTCTGGATACTGCAGGGCTCAGGTCCCAGGCCCAGCTGTCTATTTAATAGACGGTGCAAGCTTCGGAAAGTCACTTAACCTCTCTGCCATTCAGCGGCATCATCTGTAAAATGGAAATTGTCTTTATTTAGAGGTGTTTAATGCTGAATCTCAGATACTAGTTTACTACATAAATTTGACACAACTTTAAAAATTAGGTAGAGAATGTGGGAAAGAAGAATGGAAGGCAAAGTGAAAGTACAAAATAGGCATCTTTTTCTGCACTTTGTGTCCCCCGAGTATGACCAAGTATACTTGGATTATTTACGGAATTAGTATGAAGTATCAAAAGCAGCCATTTAAAATTCCTAATATTGTACATAAACAACAAAAACAGGAGTTAGGAAAATCACAAAGATCAGAAAAAGAATGCACATTTGATTTCATGTCAAATATAGATGTATCATACTATAAATACATTATTTTGCATGTGGAACAGGAATGATATTATTATCCTCATTTTCCAAATTAAGTAACTCTTCTTTCAGTTGGTTAAATACTTACATGTTAAGATTTACAAACCACTATCTGATCAAACTTAAAAATGCACATTCTAGATCATCATATTCTCATGGTTTTAGGCATAACTGATATTTTTAAAAGTATACACAGTTCTATTTCCCATCAGTTCCTTTCATGCACATATACATCAAAATATCAATCTCACACAAAGTCAGAGAAAGTGCCATTTTTACTACCCCAATGCATACTATTATAACGTCAAAATGTTAATACACAAGGTTTTAAGTCTCAAACACATCCCTTTTACTATATTCATAAAGTTCAATGTGATTTCTTAAGTATGACATGCAAAAAAGTCTTCTGTTATTACTTTAAAAATCAAAGCTTGAGCACACAGAGAAATAATGTGCCTGGTAGAAATTTTAACAACTACCAATATCTAATGGCTCTTGAGTTTGGACATTTATGCTCACATCCAGCTGAAATTCACACAATCAGAAATCATATAATCATATATACTTCTCTATGAAGGAAATAGCTCAGGGGGAAAAACTAAGTACCAAGAAAATCTTAAACAGAATTTACTTTCAAAGCTGCAAAAATCACCACCATTAAGCTCGAAAGAAATAGGTTCCACTCCGAGAGTCATGTCAGGATTAGCATCAATCTCATTCGATGACAGAGAACCTTTCCTTCTCAGTTAATCCCGCAAAGGGAAATGCACTCTTCCAGAAAAAGAAGAGTCCACACAAATTATAATAAGGATCAGTAACTGGTCACAGCATTAAAGGAAGAACACCAGCAAACACAGAAGCGAGAGAGAGAGAGAGAGAGAGAGAGAGAGAGAGAGAGAGAGGGAGGGAGGGAGGGAGGGAGGGAGAAATGGTGCCACTTAACACTGGCATCAAAAAAAATGAGGAAAATGAGCATATTCTGGGGGGGAAGTTCCCTCTTTTTGTTTTTCATTTTTGGGAACTACTTTGACTTCAACTCTTAAAAAGTAAAATTTTACCCAACCTTTCTACTAGATGAATATAAAAATTGAAACAATAAAATTTCACTTTGCCTATTATCCCTCCAAAAATTAAAAAGAGTTATTGATGCTGGTGAATGTGTGAAGAAACGAAATGCTCATACTCAGAATGTAAGTCGCACACACTATCTGGATGGCAGTGTTGCAATGCACCTCAACAATCTAAATGTACATATTCCCAACAATTTCATGTTTTGGATTTACCCTATGGAAATAAGACTGAAATGATGTATGTCATTGTGAACTTCATAAGAGCACTGTTTCATCGGTAAAATCTGAAACAACCTTTTGCTTTCCAATCGTCTTTAAAATAAATTAGGATGTATCCATACAAGAGAATACCCTGCAGCTAGAAATGATCAGATGATTTCTATCATACAATACATGAATAAAAGCAGATTGCAGTTTATAGAGAACATATAACACTTAAATCTGCATCAAGCTAGCCGGGCTCGGTGGCTCAGCCTGTCATCCCGCGCCTTGGGAGGCTGAGGTGAGCGGATGGCCCGAGCCCGCGGGTTCGAGACCCGCCTGGGCAGCGAGACCTCATCTCTACAATCAATCAATCTCCAGTCTGGGCGACAGAGGGAGACTCGAATAAATAAATAAATAAATCTGCATCAAAGAAGACTAGAAAGATAAATGCCAGTAACAGGGTTTACCTCTGGAGAGTGGGATTACTGGGCCCCTGAGAATATCCCATGCTTGTGCAAATCTGGAGATGAGACCAAATATGCCAAAAGGACACAGCAAGCAGGGTTAAATGCACACGTGTCCTGTTGGCCATTTTATTCGTGTATTTTGTATAAGGCATCTTTAGATACTATAGGTTACTTTCAGGATAAAATGACCTAGACACAGAAACGACATATAAATTCAAGACTGCCTCACATGTGACCTTTTTTTTTTGAGCCGGAGTCTCACTCCGTCGCCCAGGCCGGAGCGCAGCGGCCGCTCCCGGCCCCGCAGGCTCGACCCGCCGGGCTCCGGCGATCCCTCCGCCTCCGCCTTCCGAGGAGCCGGGATTACAGGCACGCGCTACCACGCCCGGCTGATTTTTTTTTTTTTTTTTTATTGTAGCGATGAGGTCTCGCCACTTGCCCAGGCGGGTCTCGAACCTGGGGCTCAGGCAATCCACTCACCTCAGCCTCCCAAGGCGCGGGATGACAGGCTGAGCCACCGAGCCCGGCTTCACATGTGACTTTATACTATCATCAGTGGGTTAGCATTTAGGGCATGAGGAGGAAATTATAGTGTAAGACAAGTTTGCATATTAATAAATGTATCACACGTATCTGGCAGCACTCTCGCCCATACACTTTCCCTTCCTGGGTGTGTAGAGGACGCTCAGTGACACTTGGAGACATACTTTTGAAGACACAAGCAAGTAAACGGATTAAGCAGGCAAACACACTCCGTGCTGTCCTGATTAAAAGTGCTTTTTTTTTTTTTTGAGTTGGAGTCTCGCTCCGTCGCCCAGACGGGAGTGCAGTGGCCGCTCCCGGCCACCATGGCCACCGCAGCCTCCACCTGCTGGGCTCCGGCAATCCTTCCGCCTCAGCCTTCCGAGTAGCCGGAATTACAGGCATGCGCTACCACGCCCGGCTGATTTTTTGATTTATTGTAGAGATGAGGTCTTGCTGTCAGGTCACAATACTAACAAAGTTCTCTTCTCAATCTCTCTCTCTCTCTCTCCCCCTCTAGCTCTCTGTTGCTGTCTCTCTCTGTCGCTGTCTCTCCCTGTCGCTGTCTCTCTCTGTCGCTGTCTCTCTCTCTCTCTCTCTCTCTCTCTCTCTCTCTCTCTCTCTCTCTCTCTCTCTCTCTCTGATAGAAGCAATAATTTTGCCTGGAAACTAGTTTTACAGCTAAGCCATAGTTTAAAATAACATATTACACATTATTGCAGGCTTCCTTCTTCGAGCTTTAAACAGAAAGGCTGGACAGTGAACAAAGTTCCAACACATACTGAAAAAATTTCCGACACACAGAGATAAAATCACACAAAAGAAGAGCAACAGACATACACAGAGTTGCAACAGATCCCTTCATCTTTGCCAAAAATGTTCCTGCAGGATATCTCTGTTCTCCAACTCTGCTAACTTAATATACGTCTTAACTGTGTCATCCACCTAATGATACTGGGAGAAAGACTCCGCAGACCCACTCTAAGTTGTTACTAGAGTGCCTCAGAAAATAAAGATTATTTTTGTATATCTCATTAATCTCGGCCATTCCTTCCTTCTCTTCGGCAAGGCTGCTTCAGAAAAGCACGTACTTTGTCCACATGACAGAGCGGTAGGAAAATTGCCACTCAGACTTAGAAAATGAGCCTTTTCCATTTTCTGACAACCATTTATCTCTCTGCCATCAGGCAATATCTAAAATTTTTATGTGGGCCTTATCTTAAAGATAAATTCTTCAGAGGTTGTCAATATATTTTTAACCTTTGAAGGAAATCCTATCTTTCCAAAACAGCCACATTTTATTTGCCAAAGGAAATATTGTACTATGATTACCTAAAACAATTACCCAAAAAACTTTGACCAACTACCATATTCTGCTTTTTATGATATAACTTCACTCTTAAGTAATTCACAAAAGTGTATTTCAAATGAATGCAGCATCACTGAGCATTAACACAATAAAGCAAACTGGGAGATTGCAAAACTTGTTATTAAATTTAGCTTTAATAATCACAAATGACAAAGCCATAATAGATTTTTAACTTCAAATACCACCTCCCAAACTTCCACTTTTATTCTTTTTTCATAAAGAGATACACCAAAGTGTATGCGATGTACATAAACCTCTCCGGCGTTCCATTTTTTCAAATTATCATTGTTTTCGCCGCACCAGTTCCTCTCTCCTCTTTACCATCAATTTTTCCTAACCGTCTTAGTTCTTTCCCTGACCTCCACACACATTTATTTGTAGGTCACCGCATTTTTTGCTATTCCAGGAAATTTTTATGCCTAAATTGGTGAGTCTTTGCTATCCTGCTTTTGTTTTAATGAGACTTTATAAATTGCTTATTTGTTACTAAGGCCTATTTTATTTCTCCCACAAATGTTCGCTGTATACAGACTTTGTTTGACCAGGTTTCCCCTTACCTTGGAAGGTCTTGAATCCATCCATTCCCCAACTCATCTTGACTTTAACGAACCTCCAGCATTTTGGGAGGCAGAAGTGGGAGGATCGCTTGAGTCCAGGAGTTCGAGACCAACCTAGGCAAAATTGCAAGACCTCCTCTCTTAAAAAAAAAAAATCAAAAACTTAGTAGGGCATGTTGACACATCCCTGTAGTCCCAGCTACTCAGGGAGGCTGAGGTGGAAGGATGGCCTGAGCCCAGGAGGTCGAGTCTGCAGTGAGCCACGATCGTGCCACTGCACTCCAGCCGGGGTGGCAAAGTGAGACCCTGACTCAAAAAAAAAAGCCTGTGAGACCCACCATGACAAGTTCCCCTTTTCCCTCCTAGCATCTGTGCTGGATTTTCATCTAACCTCCAGATAACCGCCCCCCCCGAGCCCTTTCCCTTGCTCTGTGCCTTGGGAAGCCGACCTGCACCAACAGCCTTCTTTGTCCTCCGGTTCCTGTTGGGGTCTCCCAGTGAATGGAGAGCACGGTCAGGAGCTTGGAGGGCAGAAGGCAAGTGAAAACGAGGTGATGATACTCCTGGCTCTCCCTCCTGATTTCTGGGGACTGGCTGACCCCAGCAGGCAAGCCTTCTCCACACAGCCAACCCTTTCTGGCTCCAGTTACCGCTTCAGCCCAGGTCTAGAAATGGAAACGGCTCCTCATCTTGCTAGCCATGAGATTCTGAACCAGCTCCTGGTAGTTTCATTAAGCACCTGCAAACTTTAGTACATGACCCCTTTGTTAAACTTTCTCAGTCTGTGCAAAGTGAACATGCTTCTATATGCGATGGTTTCTTAAGGTCCCATGGAAATACTCTGAAATTCAAATTCACAAACACGTAGGTTTCTCAATTTTTTATTCGTCATTGGTCTTAAAGATGTGTATATTTTGCCCACAATTTTTGTTTAAAAATCTGTGTATGGGCCGGGCTCGGTGGCTAAGCCCGCAGACTCGAGGCCCGCCTGGGCAACTTGGCGAGGCCTCATCTCTACAATAAATCAAAAACTTAGCCGGGCATGGTAGCGCGCGCCTGTAGTTCCAGCTACTTGGAAGGCTGAATGGAAGGATCGCCAGAGCCCAGCGGGTCGAGGCTGCGGTGGCCGGGAGCGGCCACTGCACTCCAGTCTGGGCAGCAGAGTGAGACTCCAACTCAAAAAAAAAAAAATCTGTGTATGAAGACTAGGCATGATGGCTCATGCCTATGGTCCCAGGCCTCAGCAGGCAGAGGTGGGAGGATCACTGAGGCCAGGAGTTCAAAACCAGTCTGAGCAATAGAAAAAGACCACATCCCTACAGAAAAAAAAAAAAAAAATTGAAAATTAAGCTGAGCTTGGTGGCAAGCACCTATAGTCCCTGGTGTCCTCGAGAGGCTGAGGGGGAGGACCATTTGAACCCAGGAGTTAGAGGCTGCAGTGAGCGGTGATGGAGCTATCATACTCCAGCCTGGAGGACAGAGAAAGACATTTCCAAAAAAGAAAAAACTATGCATAATTATTGTAGAAAAACTGAACATTAAGAAGAAGAAAACACATTCATAATGCCAACACCAGGGATAAGCACAAATATTTTTTTTTAATTTTTCTCTGTATGAAATTCTACACAAATGTATATCTTAGGTTTTGTTCAACATGAATTCCTAAGAAATTGTGCACATCATTTAAAACCCTTTAAAAAATTATTTTAGTGACTGCATTAAACCTTTTCACAAAATATATTACAGTTTTCTGAACTATTTTTCTCATGCTAGATATACAGGTTGTTGCTAAAACTCACCATTTTTAATAACACCTCTATAAACATCATCATGCATAAAATTTTGTCTCTAACGCATAGTATTTCTTTAGGATTGATTCTTAGCAGCAGTATTAATGAGCAAGTAGTTACGAATATTTTAGTCTTTTGACACATATTATTCAATTGCTTTCTAGAAGGTTTTACTTCCATCAGTATTATATAAATGCATGATTCACTGACCCATATTAACATTCAGTATGTTAAATCCTTAATATTATCTGCAGGTCAAAAATTGTTTCTCATCGTTCTTTTAATTTGCATTTCTTTAACTTCTAATGGGTTAAACATTTAATTTTCTCCTTTATCAATTATCAGTTCAAGCACTGTTATTGTCCTTCTACCCATCTAAGTGATGTAAGCCCTTTGTGTTTTGGGGTTGTATATTCTGTTTTTATCACATTTCTTGAAATTATTTCACCTTGCCCCTCCTCCATCCCCCCACCCAAAATTGAAGTTTGTCTTTAAATTATGGTTTGCATTGTTTGTTTTGAAGGGCCAATGCTATTTGAAATTTTTTTTAAGTCTATGGCAGTTGTTGTTGTTGTTGTTGTTTAATTTCTTCCAGTGCTTTTAAAGTTATGTCTTTCCAAGTCTAGACACAAAATAAAGGTTAACTTTTTCCAGTATTTTGTGGTTTGGTTATTTTAATGTTTAATTCTATCTGGAATTTATTTTAGTAAATTACAAGTTCTGAATCTAAATCAATATTTTGTTTGTTTGTTTTTTAAACAAGTAGCAAAATACCCCAGCATCATTGATTTATGATAGTTCACTATTTGTATCACCTTATATTTTCTAAGAACTGTTTGGCTACCAATTTTCTCCTGCATCTCACTTAATTTCTTAGAGCTCTATTCTGCTAGCTTATTACTTTAAAACTATCTTAATATCTAGTAATGCCAAAAGAAATGAGTCATTTCTTTGCATTCTTTTTTTTAACATTGTTAAGAATATTTATTTATCTGAGGTGTGACCTGATGCCTCATGAAAGATGCAAAGAATTGCACAGAAGCTAGATTTTAAAATATAGTTTATTTTTTAAAAATTAGAGCGAGAAAGAGAAGGGAGAGAGAAAGATTCAACTCCCCAAGATAGGGAGGGTGCCAAAGCCAGGAAACATGTTGACAGCCATGGCTCAAAGAGCACATGGCCACACCAGAGTCCAGCAAGGCAATGGCCTTCTTGGCATTCTTAATTATCTCACATTTAATTCAACACTTACGCTTCACATACTAAGAGTAGGAATTCTGATTTGTACTACATAGTATACACAAAAATTAATTCCCCAGAATCTCAATGAGTTTGTAAAACAATTGTGAAGAAAAGACATAAATACAAATAACGAATAGGACAAGTAGAAAGAGAAAGGTATCAGAAAGTTATCGGGTTCTATGAGAGAACTGAGGGAGAAAGTGATAGACTCGAATTCCCAGGAAATCCTGGACGTGGAAGACGGCATTGGACCCAGGCCTTGAAAAAGAGCTCGATGTCAGCAGGGAAAAGTGAGAAAGAAGAGCATATTCATCAGAGAGCCAAGAAAATGAAGCTGTTAAACTAGAAAAAGGGAAGATTTACTTAAGAAACAGTAAATAATTCAGAATGACAAGCATGCTCCATGCTTAAGGGAGTAGAAAGAAGGAGCCATTACAATGTTAAGCAGAGGCCAGGAGAGATCAGAGCAGGTAAATTGCCACATCTGGTCTCCACTGCACAGATATCTACCCTTCAGTGTATTACCTACTCTCTGTTTCGACAATAATTTCTCTTCAGGGAGCCCTTTCCTTCTCATTAACTTTTAAGTGTTAGGAAGCAGAAGGCGATGCTCCACTCAGCTAGAACCAACAGCCCCACAATTGCCATCTTATTTTTCCTTCGTATTGGTATTTACAGTATGGCAGGTCTGACTTTCCGCCTTTGCCTACAGCCTTAGACGGCTTGCTTGAATTCATCTGAGCAGGTGTTGTCCAGTGGGCTCCTTTCTTCTTTCTTTCTTTAATTCTGTACCCTTGAAATCCTTTCTGCAGCATCTGTCGCCTCTTAATCTACTTTTCCACAGATGACATCCTTGTGTTCCTGTGTGCCCCACTTAACCAACACCGGCTGACCAAATGTAGCAGTGAGATGTTTTCCTGAGTTCTACATGTAGCCATCGCTGACTGTGACTAGGTATCGTGGAATCTCTACCGTCACTATAGACTAGTCTCTGTAAAACAACAAATAAGTCACAAAACGGTGTTGACTCAGCCTAATTGCAGTTTGCTTCTCACTTAGAGCAGGGCAGGGATTGAGCTGCCCTCCTTCAACTTGTAGCAGTTCCCGTGGCAACACACGGCCTTCCAGAGGACTGCAGAAGTAGAGAGCAGTTGGAGAGTTGAGAGAATGGCTTTAAGGGACGTCTCTGCCCTCAAAAACTCACAGGTGTGGCCCCAACTTAACTTCCCAGACGAAAGAAAGGGCATAAAGAAGCATTGCAGGAATCTTTCCCAGATAGTGAATATCATCCAGGCCCTCACTTTGGTTGGATTTCATACTTATGTTCTCTAGTCTAAAACCACACCAGCATGTTCCTTCCACTACGGCATTTACTACGGAACAAAGATTCCTGCATCTTGAAGCACTTTCCGGGAGGGAATAAACAGATCTGCTCTGTAAACGGTTCTATGAAGTGCTCTAAATCCTTTTCTTCTAATGCAGTCATTAAAAGAGCACCAATTTTCTGAACACTAACATTCACATCAAATCAAGAATGTTCCTTGAGTTTCTCATAATTGATTCTAATCAGGGTTCCATTACATTTTGCTCCCTTCCTGGAGAGTTTCAATGAAATGCAATGAAAAATAACTTGTGGACTACTGTTTCTTTCCGTCACGTTTTAGGCTGTCTACTCTGCTCCCATCGGCTGCATATTTTTCTTTCTCTTCCACGTCTTCTCAGCCGTTTTGTCGTGCTGGATAAACGATAAGGCAACAACCTCTGCTTTCACTCCCTTTTCTTGTCCTTCCCCTCACTGCCTCCTCCCCATTCCTTCTCCATCTATTTGCATTCTCTAGCCTCACCCTGCCTTTCCTCTTCTTCCAAGTGCTTGTGCGCAGCTGACTTGGAAGTTTTGGAAGCGCGGGTTGCCAATGCTCCCGCCATTTCTGCTTTTGGACTGTTTTCCTCTTCCACAGAGACTACCTGCCTCAGACCCGCAGATGTTCATTGGCATCCACCTCCACTTCTCGAATTTCAACCACAGCTCAGTCTCCTCCTTCCTCAGACCCCAAGACCGTGTTGGAATTATTCACGGTCACTGGTAAAGCTGAAAAAAAAATTCCTGTGAGCTTAGCAGGCAGAAATTAGCCCATTTTACAGATAATGAAATGAAAACATGCATCAAATAAGCAAATATCTCCAAAATAAGATCCCCTATACCCCAGAGCCTGGATCGGCAGACCACAACCAGCTTTTCATAGCCCACAAGTTAAAAATGACTTTTGTATTTTTTAAGCGTTATCAGAAAAAACACAAATTCGCAACAGAGACCACGTGTGTCCCACCAGTTCTCAACTATCTGCTCTCTAGTCTTTCATAAAAACATTTGCTGACCTTTGTTCAAGACTGCAGCTCTATTTATTAAATCTAGATAGTCATAAAGACACTGGGTAAGTTTGCATCCTCCAGAAAAGAAATACCAAGAAAGAATTCAAGGGTGAGAGATTCCCTGGGGAGACAGGAAGCAGAAGCCACCAGGGGAAGCCTTCAGACCAAGATGCAAGGCTGCCCCTGCAGAAGGGGAGAGGGAAGGAAGGGGGATTCCTTAGGGAGAGTTTCAGATGACAGTGTGACTTTGAGAAAGTCTGAGCTCCAGTGCAGAGGTCAACCATAGAAAAGTCCCACATTGGGCTGGACTGGCTAAGCCGCATGCTCAAGCTTCCCTGGGAGGAGCTTGTGGAGAGATGGCCTCATGTGATGCTGAAGCAAGTCTCAAAGTGGCAGATGGAAATCGTCAGCTTCCCACTCCTCACAGCAGATTCTTAACCGAAGTCAGTTTCGTCTCTCCGCTATTTCCTATCCCACTTCTTCTGAACACCAGAATTCAAATTTCTCTGTCACTAGCCATCCCATTTAAATTTCCATGCAAGTATATGAGAAGCCACTCTAATGAATAGTTATGAAAAAGTCATGTAAGCTGAAGCAAACTCTTCCAGCATTGGTTTAGATTTTGCGCATAACAGAATGTTAGCGTTTCCCTGTAAGAAGAAGAAAGGCTTAAAAACTAAACAGCTCGTGTTGCCACGGACGACTTTAGCTCTTTGCATTTAACGATGACAATGTTAGCAAGATGACTCCCAGCCAGGGACACTCGGGCGACTGATGCATGAGTTGCAATCACTCATGGCTGAATAATAAAGACCTCCGGGGCCTGTCATTGTTCTGCAGTCTACAGGACACGGCACTGGATTCCCATCACTAATTGACACATGTCATCACATTGCCTGCTGGCATCACTTACCCAGCCTCCCTTATCTGCCACAATTCGTCCTTAGCTGCCACACACAGGCAGGCACACACAAGCACACACACTCCGCACAGTGCCATCAACACCCTCGTGCATTTCCACCGGGCTGTAGCCAGGGTCTTCTCCTTGCCTGCACCCTCCCCGCCCCCAAAAGTCCTGGGCGTCTTTCAAGATTTCGAGCTCCAACCCAGGAGCTGCTCCCCGCATAGAGCTCTCTGGCTACCCCAGCTCTCAGATATTTCTGCGCCTCTGACCTTCTACAGCTCTTCAACACTTCGCTGTTCACCTTCCCTTTACATGTGCAAGTCTGGCCTCAGCCGGCAGCGTTTACTTCCTGGTGATGAGAGGCTTGGCGGCCTCTAAACTTCCTGCAGCACCTAACTGGCTCTCAGCACAGGTACCGGGATGGAACTCCCTCCTGCCAAGCCCCCTACTCTTTCTTCAAAGCTCATTTCCAATTCCACATCCTCTAAAAAGTTTTTCCAAATCTAACTAAAAATTGCTTGCATCTTACCCCACACCGCTGTAACACTGTATTCGCACTTGTAATCTGCCATATGATTTTTTCTGCTTTGAAATTAATGGCTTGCATATTTTTCTTCTCTGCCCTTATTAGGTTATAAGACCTTGGAGGACAAATTTATCTTTGTACTCTTCATTGTACTTTGCTCTCTGCATAAACCTAACCTCTCTCGGTTTGGGATTGAATGAAGGAATGATTGAAGAAAATTTTAATAGTTGAAATTTTGTAGAAAAAGCAAGGTGGCCAGGAACTGGAAAAAGCCTCAATGAATAGCCTCAACTCAACCACGGACTAGCTTTGAGGTCTTTGAAAGCCAAGTAACTTCTCTAAACATCGACTTCATCATGTGTAAAAATGCGTGGGCATAATGAACTTTAATAAATAACACAGTGTTTGAGAGTACAAGCTGTTGGGTATTTGAATCTCGACTTTGCCCAATTCCCACTTGGGCAAGCTATCTAACTGTGACTTGCCCATTTTCTCACTGGTAAAATGATCTTAGCGCAAAATGATAGTCTACCTACCTCACAGTGTTATTCTGAGGATTTGATGAAATAGCAAATGTGTATAATGATATCAGCAAAAGATCCAGAATACAGAAAACCTGGTTCATCTGGTAGCTAGTGTTATTACTACTGTTATTATCATCCAAGATTCCTTTGGCTTAAAAGTCAATGCTTTTTATGACAGCACATTCAAAGGCATCATCAGTCTCAGAACACATTCTCTTGCTTGAATACTCAAGTCAATACCGAACTGATAATTGTCTGGCTGACTGTTAACATAAGTAGGTTTCCTGACAATAATCTCTAATTTTTAGAATATTGGTTTGCTTCAGTGAGAAGTCTACAGGGAAATTAGAATGCACTTGAATATCAGAACTCATTGTTGACTGTTTTAGCAAAGTCTTACATAGGAGATTGAGCAAAATATAAGTCGCCCTCATAATCCTGTTAGACTTGGTGTTGGTGGCAGCATAGTAAAATACACTGATGCAAACTAACTTATGTTTGAATCCCAGCTCTGCACTTATAGCTGTGAGAACTGGGACCTTTTACACATTACTAAGCTTTTTGTGTTTGTTTCCTCATCTGCAAAATATGGTCCTAATTATTGCAAATTCAAAAGTTATAAGCATTAAACAAATACATGTAACGAGTGTCAGCATGTATCAAGCACTCAATATGTGCTGGCTATTATCATTAGCCCATTCTTTGCTACCCAAGATAATCTATACAAAAGTACTGTACTCTATGCATAAAAAGTTTTACAAATAAAAGGTATTATTATTCTTTATTACCACTGTAACCCATGTAAGACTGTTGTGTGAAAATATTGATCATAAAAGGAAAATATATATTCGATCAAGAAGGACAAAGCATCAAGGAGAAAGTCGAGAAATAGAAGTCAAATTAGTAAATCCAGGAAAAGTTTTTCAATTTATGCTGTCCTTGAGGTGGAGTGGGAAGAGAAAGAGAGAAATTGAGAGACACAGAGAGAGAGGGAGGGAGAGAGAGAGAGAGAACGACATCTTTGGGCAGGTCTTAAGGAGAGAATAAGACCAAACACGGAAAGGAAAAGGAGAGAACAGCGACATGATTTGCATTTTTTAAATAACAGAGAGAACACCCTGGGAACATGATCAGGTAGAGAAAAGGGCTCAGGCAAAGCTGTTCTGGGCACACGCTTTTGCTGGCTTCCCTGCCTGTAGCATTCACACCTATGGTACCCATATTCGCATAACAAATACATATGCTAATAAAATGCCATTGTGGATGGTGTCTTCAAGAATCATCTGGAGAGAACTCTTACAAGAATGTGTGTCTGAGACAAAGAATGATGCCCTAAAAAGAAGAGTATGACATGTTATCAGAGGCTAGACCGCTCACCTGTAGCTCCTCCTATCACATGGGATGACATCAGCAGTAAGCAATAAATCCCAGAGTCGCCTTTCTATACCATCTCAGCCTACTTGCCGGTCCACTTGCCAGCATCGATGCTGAGAGGGAAAACACAGCTGCCAGGGACCCCAAAGAGGAAGAAGGCAGATGCCACTTGCGAATGCTCACCTGCCCTCCCAACCCTTACCGCTACTACCCACCAGCGTCGATGCTCAGAAGGAAACACAGATGCCAGGGACCCACAACCGGAAGGGGGCAGTTGCCCGCTTGCGATTGCTTGCCTGCCCTCTCAACCCTTACGACCACCACCCACCCCCTCCGCAACCCCTTCCATGCTGGGCACACCAGGGCAGTGGTAGCAAGAGGACCGGCGTGGACTCCCGATAGTCCCCGCAAAGCACAGAACGTTTCACAAGAAAATAAAGGCCATTGAGAACATGTCCACCAAGTTTCCCACACTGGAATATCAGAAAATAATGCACATAATACACGTGGCAAATTAACCACAAGAATAATTCAGAGCATTACCTAACTCTTCAGATGGATGTGGGGGCTACTTTGATAAATGTTGAAATTATAAGCAGAAGATTTCAAGACCTCTGTCATCCACTTGCATGGGATTACTGTAGACTCCACCCTCCTCCACCTAAGCCTCTTGGTTCTCTCTCTCCTGTCTGCCTCTGTTACCCTCGCCTTATATTCCCAGGTGAATGTGCGGTTTCATCTATTATTAGGGCAGTTTGGCAGAAAATTTTAAGAATCACAGGATGTTACTTCCTTCACCTCACAAAAAACAAATACCCGCAGATGAATGTGTTGGTGCAGAATGAAAAGTTTCTCACTTCCCACACAGTATTTTAATAAGCAGCAGCTAAAAAGCCTCCCCCTACCCTGCGGTTCTTTAGTTCTGCATCTGTCACTACCTTTGTGTTACTACACTTGTAAGTTTCCCTCTTTTAAAAGTCACAATCTGTCCCTCCTAACCACACCACCCAACAGCTTCCCGACGAGAATATCTCGGTTTTACTATTTGGGTTTCCTGATTAGACACAGGAGAAGGTAATGCCACTTGCCCGTTTCCCCCTTCGAGACGGGAAATCTCTAGTTTCCTCTCTGTATCTGAAGCTATTAGCGTGGAGCTGGCTGCCTGGCTTCTGTCCTGCTGCTCGGCTGTAATCTCTCCCTTTCTTTAATGATTTCCTAAGATTTCGCTTCTAGAGAATCATCGCATCAAGCTGCAGTCCACTTTTAAGCACAGTCATTTTGGAATTGTCTACAAATACAGCAACCTCTTTGTACTAGATTTTCAGGTTATATAAATCCGGTGCTATTGGATGTTAAACAGCACAAATTAAGTCATTATTATTCAATAAACAATACGTGTTCAAAATGTTCATAGATGTTCATATAATGTTCCATCCCACCATCAAAAGCCATTGTTTCTGTATTCTTCATATTCAATGATGTAAGGATGCATTTCTTCCTTATTAAACGCAGAAGAGGTGAGACAGAGCAGGGTGAGGTGATTTGGAAAGCAGCAAGTCAGCATCCAATTGGGAAATCCTCTTAAATAAGGAGTCTGGCATTCGTTGTGATTGAACTGATAAGGAAAACAAGTTTGGTCCTCAGCAGACTTTAAAGTCCTCAGCAGATTTTAGAGGGGCAGAGAATAAAGTAAAGCCAGAGCAAGAAATAGGACCAGGTGATGGAGCCCAAGTCATACGACAGGTGTGCACAGTCCAATGGACAAGGTCCAACGAAGCCTATTTCATGAGGTCATTATCATTAGGCTCCACGGTGCATGTAAGTCCTTAGCACAGTGTTAGGTGTGCTCTGTGAGGACCAGTCAGGACTACAGACCACATGAGGCCTGAACAGACTGATAATCAAACACAGGTCTAGTGGTGGTTCTAGTGCGTACAGGAAACTAGCAATTTCTTTTCTTTTCTTTTGAGTTAGAGTCTCACTCTGTCACCCAGACTGGAGTGCAGTGGCACACTCCTAGCCACTGCAGCCTCACCTCTCACCCCAGCCTTCCAAGTAGCTAGAACTACAGGCGAGCGCTACCGCACCCAGCTAATTTTTTTTTTTTATTGTAGAGACAAGCTCAGGCAATCCACTCGGCTCGGCCTCCCAAAGTGCTGGGATTACAGGCTGAGTCACAGAGCCTAGCTGTAATTTCTTTTTTTTTAAACTCACAGTGAAATGTATGAATCTTCCATATGCAAAAAAATTAGTTTTAATAAACGTGCACAGTTGTGTAAATTAAGAATAAAAAGTTTTTATTAAGAATTAAGAATAAAAAGTTTTTATCACCCACCCCAGAAAATTCTCATGCATTCCCTACCAGTTAATTGGCACACTCAGAACCCACCAATGTTCTGATTTTTATGATTGTATCTTAGATCTGCTACTACGTGGATTTCATTTGAATGGAATTAAATAATATGTTTCCTTTCATATCACTGATTTTATCAATTAACATAATGTTTTCTGAGATGTTGCATGTATAGTAGTATTTTTTATTGCTGAATAATATTTCACTGTATGAGTTTATGGTGATTTGTTTACACGCTTTCAAATGGATATTTGGGTTGTTTCTAATTTGGGGCTGCTATGAATAAAACTGCTCTAAACATTATTGTACAGTTCTTTTTGTAGACATATTATTTCTTTATCTTGCATAAATACCTAACACTGAAATTGACGGGTCATATATTTCATTTTACAAGAGACTGCCACAGCAATTTTCCAGAGTGGTTGTACTATTTTACACTCCCTCTGACAATGAACAAATGTTTAAATTCATTAATATCCTTGCCAACATTTTCAATTAGTAGTCTCAATTCGTTTAGGCATTCTAATGAATGGCACCTCATATTGGATTTAATGTGCATCTTTCTGTCACCTGACAATGTTGAGTGTCTTTGCATGTCCTCATCGGCCATTTGTATGTCTCCTTTTTTAAACTATCCCAATCTCTTACCCATTTTAATTTTTTAAATCATTTTAACTATTAATTTTAAGAGTTATATATTCTGGATACAAATATTTTGGTGGATATGTGTGTTAAGAATATTTCTCAATTGGTGACCTGTCTTCAATTTCTTAATGTGTTATGACAAGAAAACATTTTTAAAATTTGATGAAATGTATCCATTCTTAGTTTCATTCTTTTTATCCTGTCTATAAAACCTTTGTCTAGTCTAAGATGTTGAAGATATTTGTCAACATATTCTACTAGAATTCTTATAGATTTAGATTTACATTTCAGTCTTGATCCAATTTGAATCAATTATCATGTGGTTTATAAGGCAGGAAGTAAGGATTATTTATTTTCACACATGTATCCAGCTGCTGCAGGCCCACTGGTGCAAAAGACTGCTGCTTTCCCATTAAACTGCGTTGGTACCTTTGCTGAAAATCACTTGCCTATATAATCATGGACCTGTTTGTGGACTCCCTGTTCTATTACACTGATCTGTTGTCTGTCTTTATTCCAATGTTATATTGTCTTAATTACAAGAGCTTTAGTAAGCAATAATAACGCGTATTTTGAGTCCTCCAACTTTGTTTTGTTTTGTTTCATAATTGTTTTGGCTATTCTCAATTCTTTTCATTTCCATATCAGTTTTGAAATCAACTTGTCTGTTTCTAGTTAAAATATTGGCTGAGATTTTGGTAGGGATATCACTGAACTTATTAGTCTTCCAATCCATGAATATGGCAAGATTCTTTATTTAGTAAAAGTATCTTTAATTTCACTCAGCAAAATTTTATAGTTTTTATAAAAATTTTTATAAACTTTTCAATATAGAGAGGTCTTACATATACCTTGCTGCATTTTTTCCTGCAACTGTTTATTTTTATAGATTCTAAACAAAATTTTTAAAGTTCAATTTTAAAATTGTTTGCAGTTAATATATAGAAAGACAATTTATTATTTATATTGACCTTGCATCCTGAGAACTTGCTAAATTCATCGATAAGTTAAAATAGGATTTTGTTGTTGATTTTTCTTTACTTTTTTTGTTTGAGGCTTTTTTTTAAAGTTGAATTCTCACTCTGTCACCCAGGCTGGAGCACAGTGGCACGCTCACAGCTACCGCAGCCTTGACCCACTGGCTCAGGCAATCCTTCCGCCTCAGCCTTCCAAGTAGCTGCAACTTTAGGCACTGGCAACCACCCCCAGCTAATTTTTTACTTATTGTAGCGACAAGGTCACACCAAATTGCCTAAGCTGGTCTGAAGCTCTGGGCTCACACAATCCTCTTGTCGCTGCCTCCCAAAGTGCTGGGATTACAGTCATGAGCCACTGCACCTGGCAGTTTAGATTTTTTTGATAATTGTCTTGGTAAGATTTTCTAAGTGAACAATCAGTGAATCGATTCATTTTTATATCTTCCTTTCAAAAATGTATACCATTTATCTCTTTTTTATGTACTTTTTGCACTGGCTATACCTTCCAGTACATTGTTGAGTAGAAGAAGTAAAAACAGAAAAACTGCACATTCCCAATTTTTTAAATTAACTATTTCAGCCTTTGCCATTAAGTGTGCATTTAGCTGTAGTTTTGTAAATGTTTTTTATCAGATTGAAAAAGTCACCTTCTATTCCTCGTTCTTGAATCATGTTGAATTTTATCAAATGCTTTTTTTTCCTGCAAACTGTAAGGTGCTCAAACAATTATATCATGTAATTGGTCAAGATGTAAATTACATTAATTGTTCCTAGATGTCCAACTAATCTATTCCCAAGATAAATTCCATTGATCATCACGTGTAGTCTTTTCTATATATGGTTGGCTTCAATTTGCTGTATTTTGTCAAGGACGCTTGTGGGATTTACATATGTATTCATTAATTTATTGTAACATCTTTGCTATGTTTTAGTTTCAAGGTTGTGCTGCATTCATAAAACGAGTTGTGAGGTGTCCACTCCTCAATGTTCTGAAAGAATCTGACAAGTCTGGTATTTCTTTTTCCTTCAATGCTCAATGGAATTCGGTGAAAGAACTTAGGTCTGTCCAGTTGTCCCTGAGCAACTGGCTTAAGGGCACCAACCCTCCACACAGTCAAAAAATCCACATGTAACTTTTGAAGCTCCCAAACCTAAACTACTAATAGCCTGCTGTTGACAGGAAGCCTTACGAATAACACATAGTGATTCACATATTTTACAGTATATGTAGAATATATTGCACTCTTACAATAAACTTGTCTAGAGAAAAGAAAATGCTGTTAAGAAAATCATAAGGAAAAAGTAGATTTACTATTTATTAAGTGGAAGTGAATCATCCTAAAGGTACTTGTTTTCCTTGTCTTACTGGGCAGCCTGGGGAGGAAGAGGAAAAGGAGTCCATCTTGCTGTCTCGCGGGAGCTGAGATAGAAGAAAATCCTCGTCCAAGCGAACTCACACAGTTCAAGGGTCAACTGTACTTTTGCTTGTAAGGAGTGTTTGCTTTGCTTCTTACACATCTTGTATTTCCTTAATATTAAAGACGTATTCAGATACCCGGAGGAATATAGATCACTCTACAAAAAAGATACCTGCACATGCATGCTTATTGCAGCACCATTTTACAATAACAAAAACATGGAAACAACCATGCTGCCCATCAAAACTGGACTGGATTTTTTAAATGTGGTGTATATACACGATGGAATGTTATGCAGCCATAAAAAAGGATGAAATTATTGACTTCACAGCAACTTGGATGAATTTAGAGTCTATCATACTCGGTGATCTATCACAAACAAAGAACTGAGTATCACATGCTCACTCCTAAGCAGACCCTGGACATTTACCCTCATACTATAAGAAAGGGATTGGCAATAGAGGGACACTGCCGGGGTGGGGATGGGAGTGGCACACCTCATAAAAAAGAGTACGTGATCTCAAGGCAGGTGAAGTGGGGACCAGGGAGAGGCCCAGACTTTACTTGTACAATGACCACTTGTATACCTAATTCTGAATAGTGTCCCACATCTTTAAAATAATTTTTTTGATTTGATAATTCTATTTTTTAAAAAGAGCTATTCAAAATTTCTTCTTTTTTTTTTCTTGTGTTGATCTTGGCAAGTTGTGCTTTCAAGGAATTTGCCCACTTCCTCTAAGTTGCCAAATGTATTGGCATGACTTTACAATATCCCCTTCCTATTTTTTAATAGCTATGCTATCTACTTTTTTATTACTCACGTTGGCAATGTATGCTTCTTTCTGTAATAAGTTGATTTAGGGATTTACAGGTTGAACAACTCTAATTTAAAAATCTGAACTCTGAAATACTCCAAAATCCAAAATTTTTTTAGCAAAGCCATGATGCCATAAGTGGAAAATTCCACGCCTGACACCACATAATGGGTCTTGGGCAAAACGCAGGCACAAAACACAGTTAATTTAGCATTTCCAAGGCTAAAAGTTCTTCTCAATCCCTTCAGCTGTGATAGTCGGGTCTCATCCCCAAGATATCTCTCTCTCTCTGTCTCTCTCTCTCTCTCTCTCTATCTCTCTCTCTCAATATATGTATATTCCCAAGCATTTCTAACCTGTATCAAATTTAATCTTTTCAAATAACCTTCTTGATTTTCTCTATTACTTGTTCATTTTCTATTTCATTGATTTCTACTTTTATCTCTGCCATTTTCTTCTTTCAATTTGTGTTAAACTTTTTCTTTTAATATTTTTCAAGAGGTAATTGAAAGCATTGATATTAAGTTTTTCTTTTCTTACAAAACCATTGAAATTTATAAGTTTTACTTAAGAACATTTTAAGCATCATCCCAAATTTTGATATATTGTATTTTTATTATCACCTGGTTAAAAATTACTACTTTAACTCCTTTGTGAAAAGAGAACGTACTTTATATGATATTTATTCTTCAAAATATATTAAGCTATTTAGCAAATGGTTCTGGGAAAACTGGCTGACCACACTCAGAAGAATAAAACTGGACCGCTACCTATCACCATATACAAAAATTAAATGTAAAACCTGCAACTATAAGAATCCTAGAAGAAAACATAGGAAACACCCTTATGCACATTGGAGTAGGCAACAAATTATTGTCTAAGTCCCCAAAAGCAAATTCCATAAAAACTAAAATAAGCAGGTGGGACCTTATCACACAACAAAAGAACACCATCAAGAGGGTGGCAAGACAACCCACAGAATGGGGAAAAATATTTGCAAATTATGTATCTGGCAAAGGTCTAACATCCAGGATCTACGAGCAACTGAAATGAAGTAAACGGAAAAAAAAAAGCTCCATTAAAAAGTGGGCAGAAGACATGAATAGACACTTTTCAAAAGAAGACACACAAGCAGCCAGCAGACACATGAAAAAATGCTCGACCTCACTAATCATCAGACAAATGCAAACCAAAACCACAATAAGGTACCACCTAACTCCAGTCAGGACGGCCAGCATTAATAAATAAAAAATCCATAGATGCTGGGGTGGGTGCTGTAAAAAGGGAATGCTTCTACACTGCTGATGGGAGTGCCAGCTTGTTCAGCGTCCATGGAAAGCAGTGTGGTGATTTCTAAAATAACTGAAAATTTACCTTCCATGCGATCTAGCAATCCCTGGAATATACCTGGAAGAACATAAATCATTCTAAAAAAAAAAAAGACACCTGCACACCCATGTTTATTGCCACTCAATTCTCAAAAACAAAAACCAACCCTACTCCCCATCAGAAATGGACTGGAAAAAGAAAATGTTGTACATATACACAGTGGAGTATTATACAACCATAAAGAAGAACAAAATCATGGACTTTGCAGAGAGTTGTGTGGAGTTGGAGACCATCATTCTAAGTGATCTATCTATCACAGAAACAAAGAACTGAATACTGCATGTTCTCACTCATAAGTGGGTCCTGAACATTAATCACATTAGCACAAGGCTGGGCACTGCTAGGGGAAGGAGTGCAGTGGGGGATACATGACAGCACAAAGGGTAGCTGGTCCTATGCCAGGGGAGAGAGGGCCAGTTGGAGACCCAAACTTCGCCTGCCTGTGTAATGAATTCTCACTTGTACTCCCATCTCTATAATAAAAAAATTGATAAGGAATACGTATGAAGGCTGATTTCGTGGTCCGACATATGGTCTATCTTGATGAACATTCAATCAAGTGTTGCAATTATAAAGAATGACTGTTTTGCATTGTTGTGTATAACGTTCTATACATGTCAAATCGATCAAGTTGGTTGGTAGTGTTGCTCACACTACCTACATCCTCAGAATTTGTCTCTTTGTTCTATGAGTAACATAGAGATATATACAAATCCCAGCTACGATTGTGAATTTTTCTAAGATAAAGAATTTCTGTCCTTTTTGCTTTATGCATCTTAAGCACTACGCAGGGCACATGCACATTTAGGACTGTTGTGTCTTCCTGACGAGTTGTCTATCTGCTGCTATGAAATATTCTTCTCTATACCTAGCAACATTGCGTGTCTTGAAGGACATACATTTAGTCCGAGATATTTAAGCAGCCAGTCACCTTGTTATGTTTAAAGTGATGTGGCATATCCTTCCCTATCCTGTGACTCCAAGCTGTTTCTGAATGTAAAGTGAGTCTTAAAAAGAGTATATTGCTAAGTTTTGGGTTTTTTCCATTCTGATAACCTCTGACTTTTAATTCATTGGTTTATATTTAACATCATTATTTGCATGATCGATTTTTACTCCACCATTTTTCTCTTTGTTTCCCTTTAGTCTCATTTGTTTGCCCTTTGTTGCTTCTTTCCTGCCCCATCTGGGTTAATGAAATTGGTTTTCTAGTTGAGTCGGAGTCTCACTCTGTCACCACACTGCATTGGAGTGCAGTGGCACACTCATGGCCACCACAGCCGAGACCTACTGGGCTCAGGCGACCCCTCCTCCTCAGCCTTCCAAGTAGCTAGAACTGCAAGCATGCGCTGTCATGCCCGGCTAGTTTCTCTTGGTTTGTCGTACAGATGAGGTCTTGCCAAATTGCCCAGGCTGGTCTCAAACTTGTGGGCTCAGGCAACCCTCTCACCTCGGTCTCCCAAAGTGCTAGGATTATAAGTGTGAGCCACCACGCCCAGCATGATGTTGTTTTTAATATTCCCTTTTACCTTACCTATGGGCTTTTTAGCCCTATCTCTCTGCATTATTTTTACTGTTGCTCTAGGGATTACAATATGTATCCTTAATTTACCATAGTCTACCTAAAGTTGGTTATATTCCACATCATAAAAGCAATAGAATCTCAAGCATAATTCCTTACTCCAACTCTGATTCTCTGCTATTGTTGTCATACATAAGAGTCTGCAATATGATGAAGTGGATTTTGCTTTATACAAAAAGCATTTTTTTCAGTTATAGTCTAAAAAGACACTATCTTTTAGATTTTTGCAGACAATTGACTGTTTAGTTTCACATGCCATTCCTTCCTGTAGATCAGTTGCATAGAGAATCTATTCCTGAAGTTCATCTAACATTAGAGTGCAGATCTGTTGGCAATACATTTTCTCAGCTATTTCATATGTATAAAATTATCGTAATTTCATCTTTATATTTGATGTGTTTTTACTGAATATAGACTTTTGAGTGGTTAAGCCCACTGAAAATAGCATTCCATTGGCCTCTAGCTTCCATTGTTTCTGATAAGTCAATCATGATCAGATTGGTGTTTACCCATACATAACGTGCCTTTTTTCTCTAGTTGCTTTTTAAAAAGTTGTATAAATCCTTTCTGGTAATGTGACGAGTGCCTATATATATATTTTTAAATTTTAGGTAGAGTTTTGCTGAGATCCTTGATTTTATGTACTACTATCTCCCAACAAATTTGTAACATTTTTGGCCAAACTTTGACTGCTGCAGTTTGGGTTCTGCCTCCCTGGTACCCATAAAAAGGGAGTGACCTTTAGGGAAAAACCTCTGCTTTCCTTCTTGAATAACAAGTATGTGGGACTGCTTGATTTCATCTCACAAATTACAAGAGTTTGGGCTTTTTGTTTCCCAAATTCCTTTTCTCTCTGTTTTTCACATTTGATTATTTCCACTGATATGTCTTCAAGTGCTGTGAACTTTCTTCATCTCTCTCTAATCTACAATTAAGACCATCCGTGGAATTTTTTATTTCAGATATTGTAGTTTTTTTATTTTAAATTCTCTATTTGATTAGTTTTGTTAATTCTCTAGTAGAATTTTTCTATTTCCTAAACCATTATGACCTTATTTCTCTTTAGGTTCTTAAGATATTTAAAATCACAACTTTAAAGTTCCTGCCTTCTAATTCCAAATTCTTGACCATCTTTGAGCCTGTTTCTATGGACTGCTTTTTTCCCCTCAATAATAAATCATTTATGTCTTATAATTTTTACTATATATTGGACGTTTTAGACACTCTGAATTCTATTTTCTTCTTGTGAAGAGTATTGGCTTTTAATCAAGAAGTCAGCGGGATTACCAGCTTACTTCTTTGTATTTGAGGAGGCTTGGTTTACTTTCCAAAGACCCTCTAACTTGGTGGGGTTCAAACACCAAATTTTGTCTCACCTGTGACATTTATCATCTAAAATCCCTCGTAATTCCTTTCTGCTCTCCAGCTGTGGTTTTCTGCTGAGCTCCTTGGAACCTGAAGTTCCATAAAAGCATTCTGCAGAGTTCAGCCAAAAATTTCAGGCAAATTGTATTCAAATTTAAGAGCTCCCTTCGTTCCAGACTCTCTCTCTTCGATTTCCAGTCTCTTGTGCACTTCTCAGCTCTGCTCACAGATACTCCAAGCTGAGAAAAATGCAGCTCTCTGCTTGAGTTCCAGCCTCCTTGCAGACCACACTCAACAGGATGCCCTCAGGAGAAAAATTCCCATAAATGAGGCTGCACTGCAAGTACTTTCCTTAAGGCCGAAACATCTCCAGTGGCTGCCTGCTTAGGGTTGCTCTCCATAACTTCAACTAGGAATGTATGCATGTGCTTTAATTTTGCTCCGAGTTGATAACTGTTATCTGCAGGAAATTTAATCTGGCAAGTCCCCCAAGATTGATCAGTAACTTTTTAAATCTTATTCATTTTATGACAATGAATTGGTGAGACAAATAAATAGTACTGCATTCTCTCAAATCTAACAGATAGCAACCTTTGTTCCAATAAAAGCTGGGAGAGGGTGAGATCAAGGGTCACTGGTAACAAACATACTGCGACTTTCAAAATAAGGAGATTCCCAAATGCAGTAACACAAGTGAGGTATAGTTTGTTCTGTTGGCTTGTTTTTCTAACGAGAATATTTTAACATGATTGTGTTCAAATACCTTTTCCTGCCAAATCAATATAACCAAACAAATAGATTAACAAGGTGAAGGAGCACTCATGGGTATTCTAAGGCAAACTAAATAACACTCTTACCCAGAAAGACTATTAAACAAATAGAACTCATCTCTCGGTGAAATAGTGCTGGTCCTAGACATGAATTTAGCCCCCTCCTGTCTGAAAATAAGTTTATTTCCTGCTCTTTAAAATAAACCAAGCATTGCTCCCATTGCTACCTCTGGCAATATCTTCTACTTGTCAGAGGTGGGCTGAGGCAACAGTGCCACAGAAGAGATCAGGAAAGCCAGGGCTGGAGCTTAGGGACAAGGTCCCGGGCTAATTACTCCCGGAAAGGCGCTGCCAGAATTTGAGCCACAAGGAACAATGATCCCCAGTGGGCCATCCACCTGTGGCCTGGGAGGGGTAGAAAGCAAAGACACGATGGCATAACGTCCACCCTCTGTTCAAGACGAAGAGATGATTTCAAACACAAACCATGAATGAGGATTTTTGCTGACAGTAGAGGGTATGGACAAGTGTGTGCTCATGGAGGAATTGGATCTCCAAATTACAGATGATAGAATGCAGGACACATATCCCCAAGGCATTTTCAGGAGTGAAGGTAACACTGTTTCAGACCTCCTGCTTGCAGATCCGTCATCCTCTAGGCCGGGGTGTCCAACCACCAAGCCCCAGACAGGTGCTGGCCCCAGGTCTGTTGCTAATGGGGCCCCACAGCAGGAGGTGAGTGGTGGGCCAGCCAAGCTTCCTCTGTATTCACAGGCCCTCCCATCACTCGTGTTACTGAGCTCCTGTCAGATCAGCCCTGAAAGGCCTGCTTCCATTTCCAACATCCTGTTCTTTGTGATGCAGGACTGTCTGGGCAACAACCAAAACGAGAAGACGGAGTCGCCTGGACATAAGCAACACACTTCGGGGGTCACTGTCTCCCATCACCCCCAGATGGCACCGTCTGGTTGCCGAAAAACAGGCTCAGGGCTCGCACTGATTCTGCATTACGGTGGGTTGTATAATTATTTCATTAGATAGCACAATGTAATCGTCATCGAGATAAAGTGCACAATACATGTTATGTGCTTGAATAATCCCCAAACCGTCCCCCCCTTCCCCTGGTCCATGGGGAAACTGTCTTCCCCAAAACCCATCCCTGAGGCCGAAAAGGTTGGGGACCGCTGCTCTAGCCCTACGACCTGGGGGCCTTAATCTCTGCATTTTATTGGGACATCTGGATAGAATAATGACTGACTGCCAGACTGAAAACCAGACCTTAGTCCTCTCATGCCTCAACTCCCTGAAAGATGCCCGAGCCTCTCCACAACTTGACCCTTTCCTTTCCACTCTGGCCACTGCAGACTCTCCTTTCTCTGCTCCTTTTCCCTTTTACTTCCCTCCTTTCAGCCTCAGCTCTTATTCTCTTCTGAATTAAATCTGAATATTTCCAACTCCCGACCTTTGACCGACTTTCACACCAGCCTGCATACCTCCACTGGGAAGACCGCCCGCAGAAAGCCATGGATCAAGTTGGGACGCCCTAGATGCCAACAGGTGTTTCACTTCTACTCATGTCAATCATCAGATACGATTGCTCCCAGCACTCCAGCAGCACCATATCTAAGCATTCCATACCCATACCTTGCTGAAGGCAACATCAAAGAGTGGCACTAAAAACACAAATAAAGAGAAGTAAACACAAAGGCGTCTTTTGAGAGCTCACAAAACCTGTTCAGCAGAGCAGGCATTTTTAATTAGAAATGCCACAAGACTGCAGGAGCAGCAAAATGTGGTTCCTTACAACATAATGGGATGTGATGATTCACAGGCAGGAGGAATGAAACCCAGAATCTGCCCGTCTGCCATAGCAATTCTGGCCCTTCTGACTCCATTTCAGAAAGATCAGCCTTGACGGGAGCCCTGACACCCAAGCCTGGACTCTTCCAGAGGAAAATATGGGCATATATTTTTCCATTTCCAAGATAACTTAATTGTGTGAGGCAAAGAACACAGTGTCCTCGCTCCCTAAAAATTCTTCTTGTCCTTCTAGGATCATGGGGATCTCTGGAGGTTTGCTCAAAATTCTTCAGGCCTGCAATAAATAATTTGAGATGTTTAAAACAGCATCATTCTAAGCACGAGGTTGGGTTTGTCTTGCACAGGAGAAAATGAAGGGGGCGTGACTATTCTCAAGTAAAATCAAAGAAATGATCCTTCCTCCACAGGCCCGAGTTTAAATTGCTCAGGTGTCCTGTGATTTACCTGACGTCGTTTCTGGGTGACATTTAAGCACAGATGGATGGAATTATTCCCTACTGGTATCAGGTACAGAACCCACAGGTGCAGCTTTTCCAAGGCAAGTCATCCTTGGGTCCTCTTCGGGACTCACACAATGTAAGCCAGTTTCCTGGCATAAATAGGCATCTTCAATGTTAATTTTATGTTGTACAGTTTTCATCTCAGCAGTCACATGAAGAGTCAGAAGGGCCATCATGCACCTATGTCCTAAAACACTGAGAGTAAAATGCATTCTTTTCAAGTTTTCAATGAAAAAGAAAACAATTTTTCTTCTGATATGAGTTTCAGAAATAACACACCACAGTCTTAATCATTGCTGTCAGTGGTTACAGAGTATTAATGGATGCAATCAAAGCAATGAGCAAAAAGACTTATCCTAAATGACGCCTCTTACTCTGCCATATAAATCCATTAAATGGGAGAATTTCACAAATTTCTTGCTCATACTTTAGTATGATAAAAAATAACAAATCAAAGTTTTGAAAAATTGTTTTGACTGTCTATGAAGTAAAAGGTACTAAAATAGTCACTTTAGGATATAAGATAAGGAAGATACAGATTTTGCTCTTAAGGAATGTATCAACTTTTTGCCAATTCCAAAATATGATCTATCTTAAGAAGATGAGAACTCTTCATCAAGGCTGGTACTTTGTTTTAATGTGTTGCTGCCTTTAGATATAATTTTCTAACACTTTCCTATAACAATGAAGCAAGTAATTATAATTCAGCAGAAGCAATATCACCTATTTGCATTGATAAACTATATAAAATGTATATTTGAAATTGAATAAGTGTTTATTAAAAGCCTGTCCAATCGTATTGTGTCTGATTTGTTATTGAATTAATTTCTCTATTTCCTTCAATTCCTAATTTTCAGATCAAATTCACAGAATTTTCATAGGTATTTCTGGTTTGCCTTTAGTTTGCAGTTATATGGAATCATTATTCCCCCTTTCAAAATCCCAAAGGTAGCAGATCCCTTGGGATATACCCACCACCGTTGTGGGTAAGACTTGAGTTCTGCCGTCAGAATCCTGGGTCTTTATCCCAGCTCTGACACTAACTGGCGATGTGACCATAAGCCAGCTATCTAAACTCTTGCATCTATCATTTCCTGTGTAAATGGAGTAAGGTACGTAATTTCCCTAGCACCTAACACAGTATAACTATTGTGCACAGGAAGCATCACTCATCTTAGTTGAGGATCTGACAGTGCCCCGGGTGACCATTCTGAAGATCAGTGACTACCGAATTCAGAAAATCATTTCATGGCTTTCAAGGGACATGATCAGCCTCCTCCTTCTATAAATGGGGACTATGAGATACACAGGAGGGAAGTCACTTGCCCAAGGTCACCCACTTAGATAGGGGCAGACTTGGAATCAGGACTTGGCATCCATTCTAGTCCCTTCGGTGGAGTACAGCAGATATGCCGATGGAACTTACAGGAAAGTAGACTGACTTTATCATGGTCATTGATGTCTGCAAAATCACAGTTTTTCTGTTCTAAACACATCTCTGGCAAGAGACAGCAACTAGAACTCTGAATTTAGGCAAATACATAGGTACTAATCATTAGACCATGGGCTACATTTTCCTCCAATAGGAAGAGTTTTTAACTTTGTAAGTTTGTTTGATCATCACTTAGTTTTTCTTCTAAAAGAGGCAAAAATAGCCTAAAAAATTGATCGTTGAAATTTCCAGTTTGCTGGGTCCTAGTTAATCTAGATGTCATTATTTCTAAACCATTCCATTACAAACTCTTACTGATATAATTGCTTTAGAGCCTGTTCCATATGGCACCTTCTGTTCTCTAAGCTGAGCTGACCCCAAAAAGAAGAACCCTTTGAATTCAATCTGAGAACTATACTCAGTTCTTAGGATGAAGATTGCATTTTAGACTCCTATGTTTGCGAGCTGGTGCCTTTTCCTATATTTTTATTTTTAAGAATCCAATTTCGGCTTTTTGCCTCATGACTTCATCTTAGGCACCATTTAAAAAAACGACTGGTAGAAAATCTTTCCCATAGAAAATATCACACATGATGATACCAACAGGCCTTTCATTTTTACTAGTTGCCTGGCTGACTAGTACATTGAAAATAAGTGAAGATGGGAAAATAACCAGGAACTACTTTCTGCTGAGGGGAACAAATGCTACAGTTATGAAGTTGTAAGGAAAGCACAATGAAAAATAATCTTAGTATCACAGAAGAAAGCAATTCTCAGCAGTAAAGCCGCACAAAGAACTGAAAATCTTAGGAAACACTCAAAATCGGCAGTAATGGCACAAAGGCATGGCAACGTTTCAAATTGCAAGGTGAATCGAATGATGAAGAGACTGTCTTGAGAACTCTTGAGATTAGTTCTCAACTGTGTTTTATTTGCTTTTCCGTTTTTTATTTTCTGAGTGATTATCTCATGTATGTAGGCCTTGTATCTACCTTTAGGTCACAGCAGCAAGGAAAGACATGGTATTCATTCATTAAGATGCCATTTGTAGTCTACAGTGAAGGATAATCACTTTTTAGCTCATGAAAGGAACTATGACTCAAAGTATTTACACGGCAGTTTCTCTGCTGTGAAGTTAAAGACTCTAATTCAAACTCATGACAGAAACTAGCTAGACATTTTAGATGAAGCAGATACTTTTCAGATTTTAGCAGAAGGATGAAAAACCTCCTTAATTAATTGAGTATAAGTAGCAATTCTTCCTGACTTCATATATTCTACATTAGTTGTTCTTTATGAAACAAAGAGAAGACTGCGATTTACATGGTTTTCAAAGAACGATAGCAAAAAGTATAGAATTCTACACAATTCTTCCCATATGCACAAAAATTCAACAGCAATGACATACTAGTAATAGAGACTTCTTTTGTTAAATCATATCGGTGTTTAGGATACCAAAAATGCTCTTTGATATCGCATTAATCAAACGTATTCTCATAACACCTCATGAGCTGAGTAGGTGTCAAGGATCATCTTTCTTTTATCAATGAGAAAATGGAGCAGAGTCAGTTCTAGGCTTTAGCCGAGATCAAATGTCAGTAAGCAAACAATCTCAGAATCAGAGCCTTTCAAGTCTCAACTGACAGTCCCAGCCAGAGAGTCAATTCTCTGAGTATTGCTGGTGAGAAAACATCATGAGAGCATTAAGGCGCAAGATTTGCAGACTCTCCGTTTAGTTCTATCTTTTTTTTGGTCACAGCATCATGTGTTCTCACATTCAAAATTCTAATATTCATCTTATCAACATATTAACATCACTTAAAACCGCAACTTAAAGTTTATTATTTGCAGGGGAAAAAATCCCTAAAGGTGTATTACTCAGTTATACCATAGTCTTACAATTGATTTCTTCTCCACTGTTAGTACATATTTATGTTTTAAGCAGATGTAAGAAAAGCATTTTAAGCCCATGAAAGGAATTGCAAACCTCCTGGAAAGCAATCCGCATGCATCAACTCTTTCTTCTTTGCAGATTGCTGTGCTCTAAAATCCCATTCAGAGGGATCATTTGTGCTTCTGACATTAATGGTATGACAGGCTCAAGCCTTTATAAATGAGGAAAATAGCTATGAGGATTTTGCCTGTAAGTATTGTAGCTATTACAGATTTTCAATTAACCTTTGTGCCTGCTTGGCAAACGCCATGATGGTCAGACACCAGTGCCACAGACTATGTCACAGTCGCAAGATACAGCTAAAGATTTAGCTAAGGCTTGAAGGCAATTTCTGCAAAGAAAAGTCATCTAAAAAAATCCTGATTATTTGCCTGTATAAAAATGATGATCAAAAAGAGAAGTTGTCTGCATCTGACAGGTAAACATCCATTACTACGCGATGCAACATCGAATATCATTGGTGCATCCAAGCATAATGTCGTCACTAAGTTATATTGTAATCTAAGTAGAAGTAGAATATAGTGCTTAAGGACTGTATGAATCATGTTAAGGAAACAATAACCCTTTCCTTCCAAAGAGCAAATGAATGACAACACTGTGTGTGCATTGAAATATACATCTGTAAAATACACAAACACAAAAAAGACTTTTGAAATAATATTTTTCTAATGCTCTGAATATATCGGTCACTAAATTTGTGCATAAAAAGAAGAGAAAAAACTCTGTCCTTCTGCGAAATGATGCTAGCTCTTAACTATATTATTCTCCAGTGTCAAACAGGTCAAAATAAGGCATGGAGGAATTGCAAAGGATTGCACAGGCATGAATGCTTTTGATAGTTACCAGTGTGCCTTACCATTTAGCCAGTAACGGGCATTCTGTTCCCTAGAAGTCAACCTTTCGTGAGCCTCAGACTCCATCTGATTACCTTTAAGACTTCTGATGCATCCACTCAAGCCATCAGGTTCAAGAGCTCTTTTATCCAGATAAAATGCGCCTCAGAAATACACCAGAAAAAGACATGACTTCAAATCCTCATTTATTTCCTAAATAACCTGTCTTATTTTTTAAAGTTCAGTTCAGATACTGAGTTCATAGACTGAGTAATAATCTGTTAACATGTTTATACACAGAATTCAGATATTCCTAAACAGGAAGTCACTACAAGGAAAAAAGAATGAGAAACATTATCTGTCTTAACTAAACCACGTTCATTCTGGAAGCAGAAAATGCATCAAGAACGGGAGATACTTTTTGTGAGATGTGGTTAGAAAGCTTCCTGATGAGAAACAGTTCAAGAAGCAGTGCTGCAAATATTTCTGGAAACAGTGCAATGAGACAATTCTCGCATGCAAACGACTGAGGTATTCATCGTTGGACCTGCATTATATGAGAAGCCCTCTGCTAACCCACGAAAATATGTGCCACTGACTCATGGAGAAGGCGGGCAGGAAACCAAAAGATGCGTCTGCTAAGAGCAGATGCTGAACCAGACCTGAGGATTTTATATAGATACGATCAGCCCACAAATCTATGCATCTTCAGTGGTGTGTGCTTGGGGTGAGGGACAGGGAGGGCTGGCAACATTTTCCCTTTTTTCTCCTCCTCCTATGAATGGAATGGAATCCTTTCAAGGGAAGAAGATGACACCAGAATGCAAATGCGTTAGGGTGTGGAACCACAGGACACAGGGTACTGTACGTGTGTACCTAGGGGGACCCTGGGTTTCCTCTTCGCTCACTGACCGCTCCTCCTCCACCATTACTGGATCATTTCTACACGCACACCTCAAAATCCTGAACTGTCCCACATGTGTTCCACCGTCCCCTTTCTTTTCTGTTGGCACTCATTCTCTTGGTGCTGTTAGCCAATTTCAGGGGTTTCCCTACCTTGTGTATCACAATGACTCTCAAGCATCTCAAATCCTGACTTCACTCTCTGCCTACTCAACCATTTCCTTTGCATACCTAATGGTCATCTGATATTTAACTTACTCCAAACTAAACCATGGCCTCCCGCCTCCGCCCCACCAAAAACCTGTGCTTCTGCCTGTAACCTTCCATGGTGCAGATGTTAGCGATCCCTTGCTAAGGCTCAAGTCAAAATCGTTGGGGACATCCTCGACTCCGCTCTTTTTTTTTTGACAAATCTTGTTTGATATTTGTGTGAATTCTGCTGTCTTCATTAAACCGTGTCCAGTATCTGAATCATTTCCCCTGCTGTTCAAGCCACTGTCATCTGATTATATCCCATCCCCAAGACTCTGTTTATGATGGACAGATGCAATATCCCCTCACGGAGGTCCAGTAGAACCTATGTTGTCCTGTGGTTCTAAAGATTTTTTTTCCACTTGTCTCACACGTGGAAATACGTATCTAGATTTTAGGTTAGGAAAAATAGTTAGGAGCAATTAATAAAGTGCATATTCTTCCAAATCTGTTGTTTGGCCAAGTCCTATATGATCATGATTTTTGACATGCAATAGCCCAGATTTTCAAAACCCTGAAATCCTGTACTCTATTTTGATGCTTTGTTCTGTGGCAGTGGATGCTTTACAAATTCTGTTTCAAATGGAGGAAGAACGAATTGAAAAATAATGTCTGGGAATGAAAAAGACACACAAGAAATACCTGTCCTCATATACAAAGGCTGATACGCTCACAATAGATTAAATGGTGGGCAGTTTAGCTGGCACTGCTATTTTAGAAATTCAGCGTCTATATAGGCTTAAAACTTACCTTCCATATTTCTTCCTTCTGCCAGTTCTCCTGCTTCTAAGATGTCCTTTAAAAGGGAAGTTTAGGACATTCTGTGGTTCTCTTTCACATTAATTTTTTTCACTGAAATCTGTAGTAACCTCTGAGTTCCCCTCATCTCTACTCACCAAGACCCTTTAGGATAATGCCCCTTGCCTCTAGACGACTTTTGGCTCAGGTTAACAATTAGGCTATGGTTTAGAGGCGTGAGAAAGTGAAGATTCTTAGAAATTCTGGGTCTGCTACCACCTGTAACAAGCATGAATAAATTTAGGTCAACAATCTTAGGTGTTCAAGAAAAATGACTTTCTTTTACGGCTGAATTTAATTTCTATTTTGAGACCCCATTCTGCTAGGTGATGGAAACAAGTTCTTTGTCAATTAAAGGTCTCTCCCACTTCTTTCCCCCAGATTTTCCGTTCCACATTTTGGTCAAAGGGTAAAAAGAAATGACTGAGAGGAACAACCTCAACAAGACGGGGGCAACGTATCTACGGGGAAATAGACTTTCCAGACCACTGAGAGAGCAAAGTGTATGCAGGGTTACCTAGACCCTGACAAGGATGGGGACTTGCTGATGTTAGGTTGATTCAGGAATGGAAAAGACAAGTTGATGTCTGTGGGCGTTCCTTAGCATGAAAGTACCAACATCGTTAGTGTGATTCTCCTAAAATAGTTTTTGGTGTTTTTTTGTTTTGTTTTGTTTTTATTTTTGAGTTGGAGTCTCACTCTGTCGCCCAGACTGGAGTGCAGTGGCCGCTCCCAGCCACCATAGCCTTGACCTGCTGGGCTCTGGCGATCCTTCCGCCTCAGCCTTCAGAGTAGCTGGAACTACAGGCGTGCACTACCACACCTGGCTAATTTTTTGATTTATTGTAGAGATGAGGTCTTGCCAAATTGCCCAGGGCGGGTCTCGAACCCACAGGCTCAGGCAATTCACTCACCTCAGCCTCCCAAAGTGCGGGATTACAGGCTGAGCCACCGAGCCCGGTTCTAAAATAGTTTTATAAGCTCCAATAAAAAGAGGAGTGGCTGATGAAAACCCACCTTCATGCTCACTCTGGTAAGATCTTGGCTGAGAAGAAACACTTGCCAGTAACAAGGGGCAACAATTAAAAGCTATGCAAATATATTTTGCTTCTGCTCCTGTTTCATGTAGCAACCTCACTGTGTGAGGCTGTTAAGTAGCCTTGGTTAAACCCACTGGGAATTTTAGCGGGCATGTGTTTTCTTCTCGCCCATTCAAAATTTTACCTGCAGTTCTCCAAAATCAAAATGTCCCATCTGGTCATTGCGGGGTCATCTCTAATGTGAAACCTAGGAGACATAGTATGTGTGTTTGTTTAATTAATCAATTAGTGAATGAGCAGTACTGCTTGCTAGGTTGCCAACCAGCTGTAGCTGGTTCCCAGGCCTAACAGGACAGTGCAGTGGGCTGGCTGGGCAACAGGGGGTTAACGGCACTGAGTCTTGGCAGCCCTGGGTCAAAAGCAAACCCCTTTCTCTGTTACTTTGCAACCACTGCCTCACCCCACCCTGGACCCTGACCTCCAGAGTTCTGGCCCAGGCCCAGCACCTATCCTAGATATTGCTTTGTCATTGCTGATATGAGCTCTGACTCTGATTAGCCTGGAAATAGGAAGTCTAGGACAAGCACCTCGATGCTCCTGCCAACATTAACCATTGAACTCTTAGTCACTATAAAAGTCACTAAAAGAACTTTTAAATCACTTTACAAATTGCAATGTGAATTATTATATGATTTATACAAAACATTTAATTTTATATAAATTATGTTGGTTTGCCAAGTTGTCATCAGTGACCCATTCGCCTAAGCTTCATTTGCATGTCCTAAGTAAGGTTTCACGTCTCAAATCAACATTGGCTTAGGGCAGTGCTGTCAGATAGTCAGTGGTGCTATCCAACACTTGAAGCCGAGCTCGATGGCTCAGCCTGTAATCCCGCGCCTTTGGGAGGCTGAGTGGATTGCCTGAGCCCGCGGGTTCGAGACCCGCCTGGGCAGCGAGACCTCATCTCTACAGTAAATCAAAAAATCAGCCGGGCGTGGTAGCGCATGCCTGTAACTCCGGCTACTCGGAAGGCTGAGGCAGGAGGATCGCCGGAGCCCAGCAGGCGAGGCTGCGGTGGCCGGGAGCAGCCACTGCACTCCAGTCTGGGCAACAGAGTGAGACAAAAAAACACTTGAAATGTGGCTAGCATAATTTTGATTTTACATAATTTTAATGAATCGAAATTTAAGCTTAAAAACTGATATTCATTTCAGCTACTGAAAAATGTTGAGCATTTTTGTAACAACTTGGGTATATGAATCTACTTTTTCTGTTGTATGTTTTATGAAATCTAAATGCAGAAAAAATATTTTAAATATTAATATTAAGTTATGCTGTGAGTGCAAAATACACCCGTGCTTTTAAAACTTAAGACAAAAAAAGAATATAAAATATCTCATTAATAGTTTTATGTTGTTTATATCCTGAAATGATAATACTTTGTATATATTGAGTAAAAGAAAACATAGTATAAAAGTCAATATCACCTCTTCTTACATTTTTTAATGTGGCCATTAGATAATTTTAACTTGCATCCCTGGCTTGAATTCTATTTCTACTAGACAAACCGTGGTTTAGACAAACTGTGCTTATAAAAAGATTTTATGACACTTTAAGAGTTACATCATTTTCTATGAGCCTTTGCCCCAAAACACCCTAAGTTAGTGTTTTAACCTGAGGCTCCCACTGCAAAAAGTAAAACCTTGCTCTTTTTTTCCTATAAATATTATAGGAAAGCCTCTCTCCTTTTCAGGAGCGGAACATAGACTAGTCATGCAAAGCAAAACAAGAAGAACAATTTAGCCTCTTCTCTCTTCTCCAAAATTTGCATCCAGTAATGCATTCTGGACATTATCTCTGCAGCTTCCACCATCACTGAAGCTCTTTCTGTGGAAAATCTCCTGAGTGAAATAAAGAGAGCAGATGAATGAATGAAACAGATTAGAATGTTATTTCCTTCTTCTTTTGTTAGTTGCAAATGCACCATATGGACATATCACAATGTGCCTTGCAGAAATTTGAAACTCCGATAAACTTGTTTTTTTTTTCTTTTTAAGTAGACATAAAGTATTCGTGATGAATGAACTTCGAGCATGAAGTGATGAATGAGTTTTTGAATAACCATCCAGAAGCTGTATCAGGTTTCGAGTAACATAACCGTCGAAGTGATGTTTAAGTGGCTCATACTTCAGGTTTTTTAACAAACCTAATGCCTCTATAAAATCTTATAGTGAAGTGAAACCTACACATTTCCAGTGTTTTCATATGAACAGACTTTAGAGATTTACAAATTAAGATTTTAACCAACCCTTGCAGAGTTTCTTGAGCGAGGAAACTAAATCAACTTTTCTTTGGTCTTTCAAAATACCGTATTACTAACCTTTTAAAGTAAAGTAAATGCTGTCATTGCTAGGAATACTGCTAAAATAATACTATTAACACCTTGTGGAAGAGACTCCTTGGCCAAATATATTTTAAATCAAAGATTAATTGGGAATCAGTTTTTATTAACTGCACATACCAAAAGAATAAAGAGGCAGCTCTGGAGGTATTATGACATAGTCCCAGACATGAGAAATACATACCGAAAACATTTCTGTATTAGAACTGGTGGGCTTTCATGAGCAAAGAGGCCACCTCACTCATCATGGACACAGTAGCACTGGACATGCCTGTTCGTGGGAGTGGACTGGAAAGGCCTCCTGAAATGCCGATGTGGGACAGCTCTGGCAGGAGGACAAGCCTCCCCAGCTTTTACATATGAATGGACCTTTCCCATAGACTTGCATTTTTGTGAATGTTCCCTGCCTGAAGCTACCTAGCAGTAGGTTACTGAAGTCATCTTTATAATATTTAATCACAATATAAGTGATGAGATGACTCCATTTGTTCTTCTAAAGTTAAAATGTTTGTTAGACCTAATACTAAAAAAAGAAAAATAAACCAAAGGAAAGTCTAGCTCGGTGGCTCAGCCTGTAATCCCAGCGTTTTGGGAGGCCGAGGTGAGTGGATTGCCTGAGCCCGCGGGTTCGAGACCCGCCTGGCCAACTTGACGAGACCTCATCTGTACAATAAATCAAAAATTAGCTGGGCATGGTAGCACCTGTAGTTCCAGTTACTTGGAAGGCTGAGGCGGAAGGCTCGCCGGAGCCCAGCAGGTCGAGGCTGCAGTGGCCGGGAGCAGTCACTGCACTCCAGTCTGGGTGACAGAGTGAGACTCCAACTCAAAAAAAAAAAGGAAAACAATTATGAAATTGAAATTGAAAAAAAAAAACAATCTGTAGGCCTTATTTATTTACTTTTTTTTTATTTTAAAGATGTGGTGTACAATTCAAGGTTAGGTAGACAAATGGTAATTGGGCAGGTAATGTTTTGGCCTCACTTTGGCCCCCACTTCACCTGGTTTGAGATCAGGTACCCTTATTGATGAGGTGTGCTCCCACATCCCCTGACAGTTTCCCACTACTGCCAGTCCCTTTCTTATAGTATTATGATCATCGTTCAAGGTCTGCTTATGAGTGAAAACATGTGGTACTCAGGTCTGTGTTTCTGAGATAGATAACTCAGTGTTATAGACTCTTAAGTCCATCCCAGTTACTGCAGAGTTCATAATTATATCCTTCTTTATGGCTGTGTAAGATTCCATTGTGTATTTGTAGATTTTTTTTTAATCCAGTCCTCTTTCGATGGGCAACACGGTTGGGTCCATGTTTTTGCTACTGTGAATAGTGCTGCAATAAACATGCATGTGCAGGTATCTTTTGTATAGAGTGATCTGAGTTTCTCTGGGTATATTCCCAGAAGGGGTATTGCGGGGTCATATGGAAGGTTGATTTTTATAGCTTTTAGGAATCGCTAAACTGTTTTCCACAGAGGCTGTACTAGTTTACACTCCCACCAGCAGTGTAGAAGTGTTCCCCTTTCCCCACATCCTCTCCAGCATCTGTTATTTTTGAGTTATTGATGATGACCATCCCAACTGGAGTTAGGTGGTATCTCAGTGTGGCTTTGATTTTCAGTTCTTTTTTTAAAATTGTTTTATTTAAAAAATAAAAAAAATAATAAAAAATGAAGATGTGGGGTACAATTCAGGGTTAGCTATACAAATGTTCATTATGCAGGTCCCCTTGTTGAAGAGGTGTGACCCACCCCCCACTGACAGTTTCTCACTACTGCCAATCCCTTTCTTATTATGATCATCATTTGAGGTCTGCTACCTAGCAGTAGGTTACTAGTCATCTTTATAATATTTGGTTTGTTTTTCTTTTTTTAATGTTAGGTCTAACAAACATTTTAACTTTAGAAGAACAAAGGGAGTCATCTCATCAATTACGTTGTGATTAAATATTATAAATATTGCATATGAATGAGAACATGTGATACTCAGTTCTTTGTTTCTGTGATAGATCACTCAATATTATAGACACTAAGTCAATCCAAGTTGCTGGAAGTTCATAATTTTGTGGCTGTGTAATATTCCATTGTGTATATGATACCACATTTTTTTTTCTAGTCCTCTTTGGATGGGTAGCACAGTTGGCTCCATGTTTTTGATACTGTGAACAATGCTGCAATAAATATACATGTACAGATATCTTTTTCATAGAGTGATTTGAGTTCCTCTGGGTATATTCCCAGTAGGGGGATTGCATGGTCATATGGGTAGATCTTTTAGGAATCGCCACACTGATTTCCACAGAGGCTGTACTAGTTTACACTCCCACCAAGAGTGTAGAAGTGTTCCCTTTTCATCATCCTCTCCAGCATCTGTTTTTTGAGTTATTGATGATAGCCATTCTGACTAGAGTTAGGTGGTATCTCAGTGTGGTTTTAATCTTCATTTCTTTGATGGCTAGTGAGACTGAGCATTTTTTCATGCACCTGTTGGTTGCTTGTATGTCTTCTTTGGAGAGGTGTCTGTTCATATCTTTTGCCCACTTTTTCTTTTTTTTAACCAATAAAATTCAGTCTCCATAGAGACTGTCAAAAATTGCCAAAGCCAACTATATTTCAAGTCGTCATGGTGGGGTATTGGGAAATTTTTCAATTAGCAATAATCACTCCTCAGATAAACCTCATTGGCTATGATACTGCCACTGCACAAAGTTTACCCACTTTTTAGTAGAGCTATTTGATTTTTCTTTTTGTAGATTCTGGATGTTAGGCTTTTGTCAGATATACAGTTGGCAAATATTTTTTCTCATTTTGTGTGTGGGCTGTCTCCCCACTCTCTTGATGGTTTCTTTTGCTTTGCAGAAGCTTTTCAGTTTGATGAGGTCCCACTTGTCTGTCTTATCTCTTATGGCGTGGGCACTTAGGGTTTCAATCAGGAATTGGTTGACAGTTCCAACTGCCATAAGGGTGTCTCCTGCATTTTCTAAGGTTCTTAAAGTTTGAAGTTTTGCATTTAGGTCTTTGATTCATTTAGAGTTGACTTTTGTGTATTATGATAGGTAGGGGTCTTGTTTTAATCTTCTGCATGTGGTCAGCCAGTTTTTCCAGCACCATTTACTGAATAAGTTCACCTCTCCCCAGTGGTTATTAGTGGAGGCTTTGTCGAAGATGAGTTAGTTGAGAAATTGAGGCTTTGCTTCCGAAATCTCTATCCTGTTCCATGGGTCTGTCTACATGCCTGTTCTTGAACCAATACCTGACTGTTTTGATTATTATAGCGTTACAATAAAGTTTAAAATCTGGAAGTGTGATACCTACTGCTTTTTTCTTTTGCTGAGGATTGTGTTGACTATTCGTGGTCATTTATGTTTCCATGTGAATTTCTGTATTGTCGTTTCCAGGTCTGAGAAGAGTGATGCTGGCAATTAAATGGTTATTGCATTAAATCTGTAGATTCCCTTTGGTAGGATGGACATCTTAACAATGTTGATTCTTCCAAACCATGAGCATGGAATACTTTTCCATTTGTTTATGTTATCATTGATTTCTCTGATCACTGTTTTGTAGTTTTTGTTGTAAAGTTCTTTCACTTCTCTGGTTAGGAAGATGTTAAGATATTTCATTTGTGTGGCTATTGTTAATAGGATTATGCTTTTTATTTGGTTTTTCGTTTGTTTATTGTTTGTGTATAGAAATTCAACTGCCTTTTGCACATTTATTTTATACCCTGAGACTTTGCCAAAGTCCTTTATCAGTGCAAGGAGGTTTTTGACAGTCTCTTGGGTTTTCAAGGTATAGGATCATGTCATCTGCAAAGAGGGATAACTTGACTTCCTCTTTTCCTATTTGGATACCCCTGATCTCCTTCTCTTGTCTGATTGCTCTAGCTAGGACTTCCAACACTATGCTGAACAGGAGGGGTGAGAGTGGGCAACCTTGTCTTGTTCCAGTTTTCAGGGGAAATGGTTCCAAATTCTATCTGTTTAGCAGTATATTGGCTGTGGGTCTCTCGTAGATGGCTCTTACCATTTGAGATATGTTCCAAGAGTTTTTCAAGGGTTTTTATCAAGAAGGGATAATGAATTTTTCCAAAAACTTTTTCAGGTCTAATGATATAATAATGGGTTCTTGTTTTTCCATATTTTGATGTATTTAATTATGGTTATGGTCTTGTGGATGTTAAACAAGCCCTGCATCCTGGGAATGAAGTCTACTTGGTCAAGGTGGATGATTTCTGAGATGCGTTGTTGGATCCAGTTTGCTAGAATCTTGTTGAAAATTTTTCCATCTATGTTCATCAAGGATTTCCTGGGTTGTTATTGGTCTATTTGGCGTCTCAATTTCTTCTTGTTTCAAACTTGGGAGGTTGTGTGATAACAGAAAGGCCTCCATCTCATTTAGGTTATTTAGTTTGTTTCCATGCAAGTGTACATAGTAACCTCTGATAATCTTTTGTATTTCTTTGGGGTCAGTTGTGACTTGATCTTTTGCATTTCTGAGTATGTTTATTTGGGCTTTTTCTCTCTTTTTCTTGGTCAGTCTGGCTAGGGGTCCATCAATCTTGTTTATTCTTTCAAAGAACCAGTTTTTTGTATGTCCCATATTTGGGTGTTTATCTTGGTGATCTGGATTCTTCTGCTGAAGTTTTGGCGGTCTTGCTTTTCCAACTCCCTTAGGTGATTTATTAGACTGTTAATTTCCATTTTCTTCATTTGTGTTCGTAGAGATATGAATTCTCCTCTTAATACTGCTTTCATGGCACCCCAGAGATTTTGGTGGGCTTTAAATAGACAAAGAGGAATAAAAAGAAAAATAATAGAAAGGGCCTGCATAAGCTAAGATGGAAGACAAAAAAATGCAAATATGATCCAAATAGCAACAATTTAGATCCACTGCTAGTTCCTCAATATATAGTTTATATGCTTCAGATTAAGTACCTGGGACATCTTCTTTTTGAAAATAACTAATCATTCTGGCTGTAGTAATATCTTTAAAATGTTTAAAAAAGAAACAAAGAACTGGCAAAAATAAAAGGAATTCTCAAATGAAAAAAAATCCAACTGAGAACTGGAACCCAAAGAAGTAAGTTGAATACTGAAGGCAACTCTTATTCTGAGCTTATTTTCCTGACTTACATACATTTTCACTTCGATTTTCATAGCCTGATGAAATTTTAGAAGTTGTAATCCCAAAGAGATAAGCCTTCAGTATAAAAGCCAACCAGAAATAATACTCTTCCCCCAGCCCCCGAGGTCTTCAAAGAAATCTGTCTCAAAACTTAGAGCTGAACAGAGGGGAGAAATCATCACAGAGAGTTTTGAACCTTAAGCCACTCTTCACAAACATCCACAGAACAAATGCACATTGCCTCAGTGTTTGAGAAAGTTTCAAGTTATTATTAAAGTTAGTTAATCTGAAATAGATTGTCCCTAGTTGTCAGACATAAGCAAATGAAAATCTTCTCCAAAGAAAGTCTCTCATTTGCAAATAAATCATCAGCTCACAAATATAAACTAAAAACAAATGGAGTCACTATAATTGAGAACCAGCAGAAATGAAATAGAATCCACAAGGAAGTCATTCAGATAAAAACATTTTTCAGACACACACTATCAAATAACTATGTTTAATATTTTAAAAATTTTAAGCCAGAAAATAAATGCACGATAGGTAAAGCCTATTTAAAGCCAACCAAACATAGTTTCTAGGAATCAAATGAAATAAGTGAAACTTAAAAACACAATGGATAGGCTTAACAATAAATAAATGAGGTAAGAACTCGTTAACTGAAGGATGGACATGGAGAAATTATCCAGACTGTAGGTAGCACAAAAAGATAAAGGGACAGAAAATAGAAAGGCTAAGAGACATAAACAAGGTAAGACAGCATCACACATGTCTACTTGTAGTTTAGCATGAGACACAGATGAGGAGATATTTAAAAGAATTGTGTTTGAAAACTATGCAGAGCCATGGAGACACTCTAATCTACAAATCCCAAAAGCCCCCCAAAACCATATCTAGACACATCATAGCAAACCTGCTGAAAACAAACAAGAAAATGATATTTAAAGCAGCCAGAGACTGTTGGCCTTCAAAGGTGCAACGATTTTAGACTAACCTCTGGTTTCTCAATAGCAACTAGGAAAGCATTAAAATTAGACTGATGTATGTGCCTAGCAAAAACATCCATCAAGACCAGGAACAAAGGAAGACATGTCCATAGAAACGAAGTCCACAAGTATTTACACTCAGCTCTTCCTCACTAAAAGAAATGAGGAAGGATGTGTTTCAGGAAGAAAGAAGAAGAAATAAAGAACACAGAAACTGATAAACACAGTTAAAGAACTACTCGCTATTTGAAACCACAAAGAGTGTGTTACATAGTGTAAATAAGACAACTAAAATACACAAGCACACAAAAAACTAAGAGAAGGGTGAGTAAAGTTCATGCGTCTAAAGTCATTTGCATCGTCCATGGGAATAAGAGAGATATTAATTAAATTTAGACTTTGATAAGTTAAACATGCATATTATCATTGCAAAAAAAATGAAGTATATAATTTCTAAACAGGTAGCTTAAAAAATAAAGGGGAAAAATTAATCAATGTAAGAAAATACAAAAAGGAAGATAAACATATAAGAAAGGCAACAAAAAGAAAGCCCCACATCAGATAGTACATTGCATACAATCGTATCAGTAATTATATAAAATGTAAAAAGACTATATTTAGGAGACATGTTTTCCAAATGGGTTTTGAAAAAACAAAGCTCAGTGCTGTTTATGAAAGATACATCAGAGACTTTCTCCTCCAGGAAGATGAAGTAGACTTATTTTCCCCAACACTTCCCATGAGGTGCAGCTTAACAGATTAGCCATCATATATCAAACAAACATATAATGACCTTGAAAGAAAGAAAGCAGGCAGACCAGCGAGGGTCCTCGGGCCCTCAGGAACAACAGCGTAGAGAGTCTCCTAGGTTTTCTTTTTGCTTGATGTATCTCAGACTTCTTGCCAAAGACTCCTGCAACCCGGTAACACCTAGGGTGCAATCAAAAAAATAAACCCAACCAATACCTGCTTTCTCTAGCCAAACAACCCAGAAAGAGACAGCCTAGCAAGTAAAACTCTTAGAGCATAACTGTTTAACTCCAGGCAAACACTGCAAAGAAAAAAAAAATTACAGCCCAAACCATGCCAGCAAATGCCAAGAGTAAGGAGCCTAGACTTCCACCTTTATGGGTCTATAATGAAGCATCCCAACCTCTCTCCCTCTGCAGGAGTGGTGTCAGAGACAACCACATAAGAGGCTGTCATTTTTATCCCTGCCAGGCTACCGTGAGGAGCCCCCTACTCTGTGGTGCCGTCAGGGACCACAGGGAGAGCCCAGAACCCATCTCCACCCTGTAGTGCCCTTCCTCCTACCTGTGGTGGTGGTATCGGAGGAGGCCTAGCAGAGAGCAAGATTTTCACCAGAGCCCACTGGCCTCCATGTGGGAGGTGGTGACAAGGCGCTCTTGTCCCTCCCACCCAGGGAGGGTTAGGGTAGGCCTGGCGGGGAACCAGACTCTGACGCCCACCCAGCAGTGACAAGGGGCGCCCCTCCTTGAGTGCCAAGCAAAAGCCACATGAGGCCTCCGGAATTCTACTCTCGCTCTCTGCTCTGCAGTAACAAGATCTTCCCATCCTCACTCCTGCCTCCCCTCTCAGAGCAGTGCCGGAACAGACCTGCTAAACCAGAGGTTTTAAATACCTTCCATAATACCCAAAATGCTAAGGTGTCTTTAAAAAAAATCACTCACCATACCAAGAATTGGGAAGACCTTAAACTGAATGAGAGACACATGCAAAGCATGAAAATACAGAAAATGTGGGTATTAAAAGACAAGGGGAAAATATTAACCAAAAAAAAGAGAGAGAAAGAAAGATGCATCAAGCAAGGACTAACCAAAGAAAGATGGTTTCGTTGTCTAAACTACAAATACAAGTGCAAAATACTCTAACACAAAGAAGCTCTTTTTGAGACAAAAGAGGTCATTTCACCTAAAAAATTCAACGGCGAGGGAAGACAAAATTTTAATGACAGCCTCGAAACTAACAAACATTGTCAGAACTACAGAGGAAAGAGAGACTAGGAACCTGTCACTACACCTAGCCTGCTCTAACTAAAATCTCTGGACAACAAATTTAATTCACTCAGGACCCACGCTGCATTCTGGAGAAATGAGTTCTGAAGTGCTGAAGACGCTTTCTCCCCAAAGGACCTATGTGCCTCGTCACATCAGCCTCACCTACAGCTCTTCCACAGCTCTTGTACTTTGAGGGGGTGTTTGGAGGCGTCAGGTTGACAGCGGCAGTCTCCTCAGGAGGCAGGGTGGGTGGACTGGAGAGGAAGATTTGCAGCAAGAAGCCAGCTGTACCCTGCGCTCACCTGCAGACTTCCCTGCGGCAGAGTTTGAGGCTCAGTGAAACTCAAAGAAAGCATTAGACATTCCTATGAATATGAATAGCATCTGTTAAGATTATGGCATTTCCTACTGAAAGCACAACAGTCATGATTACAGAATGCTCCCGTTCGAATACCTCATGAGTCAGTCACTCAAGCAAAGCAAACCTTGAACACCCAAAGTGAATCTAAAGTATAATCCCTCATTACTGGTTCATGGCATTATGCTTTACGAGGGTTGCCCAGACTCTCCTGTGAGCGCTCATGAAGGTATCCCCAGGGAAATCATAACTTTTTCTTCCTTTGAAAGATGTTAAAATGATTGTGTTAGAGAAAAGAAAGGAAGGCTCTCCTTACCACCAGTCAGGAGTGAGTCAAGGGTTTCCCGTTATCTGTTCCGAACTAGCCTCAGAGGCAAAAGCCAAACAGAACAGCCCCTAACTACTCAGTAGGTATTCATGCAGACAATATTTCTATGCAGGATGACAGAAATTCCCACAACTTTTTCTCTGTGCTCCCACTGTCCCAGTGCTATAGCTTTCGGAGGACAGCGTGAGCAGACAGAGCTGCGTGTTACTGCTCTCAGCAGTGCCACTTGTGGGCACACCCCAGGAAAAAGTTTACCTCGGGACTGTAAATCACGAAAGAAATTCATGAAACACCAGATCGTAAGTGAAGAACAGAGGGGATCTACCCTTGCCGTCATGACTCCAGTGGCAGGCAAAGTTGGAACCAGTCGTGGTAGACATGCTTTTTTTCTGCCAGCGTTATTGCCAGGAAACCACAGGAGAAATAGCTGTATTGCTAAAGTCTTTTATTTTAAGTCTAAAAGCGTTGATCACGTGGAATGCACATAGCCTTCTTTACCGGAAGACTTTTCATCCCAGGCTATAATCTAAACCACCTAAAACTTCACTGCCTGCCCCGCTGGAAGCTTTTCCGTCAAACAACCCTCTTAAAAAAATAAGAAAAAACTCTACATTTTGGTTTTCATTTCCTTAGCAGAGCAAATTATCCCATCAGCCTGTGGAGAAGTGGGAGGTTATTGTTCATGAAACTATGAAAGAGCATAACACAACAACGCAAATGAGAAGCTTGAAGTTGATTTCACCAGTTAAAACTTATTCTAGAAAACACTCATTCTCAGAGAAAAGAGGGGAGAAAAGCATACATTGGCCTTTGTGCAGAAAGTGTTGAGCGAACATTAGCACTGCATTTAAAGGAAACATGAAATAGCTATTCAACTCAACGCCTATTTCCATCATTCCAAGGCCGCCTTTTAAGAATGTCTTGTTATGAGGAGGCCGAATGAATGTTTTCTGCCTGTCTGACCTAGAGAGGAATGTTCGTCCCTAGTTCGACAGCTTCTGCCTAGAACGTGCTGACCGAGAGCTATAAAACTTGCTGAAGGACGTTAGCTACCCAGCATTCAGGCAACAATCACGTTTCCTGTTCCAACTTCCTCTCAAATAGCCATCAGACAGCATTCACCTTAGGCAGCAGAGGCCTTCGATCAAGGAGCAAAACACCAGGAGGAGAGGAGGAGGCATTTCGTCCAGTTTCCTGGGTAGCCCTTGGGCATTCAGTGAATTCTCCCTGTGTTTCCAAGACTGAATGCTTCCTTTGATTTTAGACCCTCTACATCCTGAGTGAGCCTTACCTGGTCTGTTTCAGACTTTCTGGTGAACATTAAATGTAGGTCCCAAGATAGGAATGCATGGAGGGAAAGTCTTCACCTTTTTAAGACCAAGTGTTTAGGCAGAGATGTGTATATTTGGGGTGGTTTGGGAACAGCCAGAAACCAGTAGACTACTTGGAACTCCTCAATTGTTGCAAAATTAAGAAGAAAGTCATCCAAGAGACACTAAAGTTCAGTAGACTTAGAAATTCTAGAGATTCTTAGACCCCTTTCTTCTTTTTTTTTTTTTTTTGAGTCGGAGTCTCAC